>NC_053027.1:490177041-490433439 GCF_003073215.2 Triticum urartu | reverse complement strand
CCCTCCAACGCAAAGAACAAGATCATCGCTCTGCCGTGCGCACTCTTTCCTTTCCTCCCTCGTAACCTCACAATCACAGCCACCCCCTGTTTCATACAATTGCACTTTTTTTGCTCTGTCAGGCTGGAAGAACTTCCGAACAAGATTAAGGGCATGGTGCGGAATGCGAAGCGCGCCGAGGCGGAGATCGCCGCGCTGAAGATCTCCTACCTCAAGAGGATCGGCAAGGGCTCCAACATCGTCGTCATGGACTCGTCGGTGCACCGAGAGACAACGCTCTGCATTTGCTTCTGAAGATGAACTCACACACTAACCTCTCCGACCTTTAACCATGTCTGCCTGGGAAATGCAGGTACGGTGACAACTCCAAGACTGTGGCCAAGACACTCAACAGCGTGGGGTTCAAGAACTGCTGGGTCATGGCCGGCGGCTTCTCGGGCCGGAAAGGGTGGGCGCAGAGCCGCCTTGGGACGGATTCCTACAACCTCTCCGTTGTCGAAGTCGTCAAGCCGTCACGGGTGATTCCGGCGGCCGCTGAACGGTTCGTGACGGTCTCGTCGACTTCGACCCCCTCCAGGACGACTCGCAAGCTTCTCCCTGGCAGCGTGGACAGCTGAGAAAAGATTTGAACTCTGTAGAGATCCGATGTCCATTTCACTGAATTTCCAGCTTTTGTTCTGTAACCTGTACAATGTTAGTGCTGCAAATTGCTTATCAAGCATCCTCAGAAGAAAACACCACAAATATCTGGGGCATATAGCAATCAGTGAAAATTTAGGAAATGGCCTAGAGTAATGAGGTTTAGTTGCTGGAAGGAGTCAAAGTTGCCACAAAGAACATCACTGTTTGTGAGCCAGAATTTGTAATATATCCAGTTGACTGAACACATACAGTTCACTAAACAGCATGGAATGCCTCCAAGTCCAGGCAAAAATATAAAGATACTGCAACGTAAAATGGATTTATAAGCGGAGGAAACCGATTACGCAGATTGATAATTATAATGTTTATTATTATCTCAGAAGCCAAAATTGGTACAAGGTGATGGAAATATTAGCACTTGTTCGATTAATCTAATCCACAAGTAGACAGTAAACATAGCAAATACGGTATGCATCTCATACCAATATCTAAGCATGTGAGCATGTATAGTACATAGAACCGAACCATCTATGAACAGCATATATACGGCTAGCACATAAACAGGCAAATCAGGGATGAACGAGTCATACCCTCTGGTTGGCCAGGCCAACGCGGCGGCGGTAGTAGCAGCCTCTGCATCAGCCAAGGCCTTCTTCTTGACGACTTCATCGTCAGCCATTGAGTCGATGTAGAGGAAATAGTAGAAGCAGAGGCGGACGAAGACGGAGACGGATCGGGGACAGGGTTTCGGAGGCACCTGCTCTCCCGAGCAACCGTGCACGCGGTCGTCGGGATGGGATCGCCGGAGGCAGCACCGTCAGAACAGCCCACGGTCCAACGTCTCGGACAGTGACGCTTCCGTAAGCGACTCGTTAATTAATTAACAATTAATTAACCATTCCTGGGCGGCAAAAATAAACTTCGGCTCGTTCTCGCAACCCGCGTCGTGACAAGGGGAGACGTGGCGGGTGGCGGAGGAGGAGGAACGCGCGTATACAGCTCCTATTTCCAAGCTTTCAATAGCAAGTGATGGAGCAACCCTTATAAAAAGGTCTCACTCTTCTTACCGTAGCAGTATGATTCTAAACTTTTCACACTTTCCATCACTTGCCGTACGCATACATGGGCTTTAGAGATTAACCAGGAATTATTGTCTTATACGGGCCTAAGCCTGTCCATAATCCAACACAAGGTTCTCGGCATAGTTAGCGGTCGAGAAGTCTTTTTGGTAGGCTAGTTGGCTGCTTCCATCCTGTGGTAGGTTAGTTGGCTGCTGCCATCGCCGCAGTGCATCTTTAGCAAGATTCTTCCAGCAGTCATCACCTCCAAGGGGGACCCAAAAATGAATCTGCTCGCAGCAAAGTTCATTCCCGCCCCTAGGAGTGTGACATCAATTACAAAATCCTTAGACTAGGCTTTATTTGCATAATCTCTCGACATCCATATACTCCCTTCATTTTATAATGTAGTGCGTCCGCGTTCTCGAGATTCGAATTTGACCGTAAATTGAACCAACGAGACCGACTGCGGCAGGAGAAAAAAATTGTATCACCGAATTATACCGAAAATATGAATTTAATGGTATAATTTTTGGTCCCATCATAGTCGGTCAAACTTGAATCTCGGAAAGCGCGGACGCACTACATTGTGAAACGAAGGGAGTATCAATTTTGGTATTTGGAATGCAACAACTGAAACTTAGCAAACCCAGAATTTCTCTAAGCTCAACAGACGAAGGGTATAGCCTAGCTAGGCTCATCTGGCAGTGCCATAACACCCCATGCTTCTTTCTCAAGATTGAATACTAGAATGGCCATCACATTCCATGATCCTTCAGATTCCAGCGATAAAATATGCAAGTTGCCGCCAAAATAGGCCGCATGGCCATATGCATAAAGAAAAGACGGAGGTGATTTTCCTTTGAAAAAAATATATTTTTCGTCTCTCAACACATGATGGAGTTTAGATTTGATTTCTCAACTTTAAAATCGGACTAAAAGTGTAGCAATCTCTCTATAGGTGTAGCATTTTTAACAGAAGCACTCCCGACTTCAGCGATGTTGTTTACCAATGAGACGGTCCCCTTGCATGAGCATCGCTAGCGCGTGTTGTGGCGCATGCACGTAACTAGCCAGCCAACAAGTCAAGCTAGCTCATGTGCATACGTGCTTCTAGGAACTACAATGTAGGAGCATTACTGCTAGGGACCAAGCTCTTGTATGGAGAATGGGGTCAATTGACCTCAATGCCTTCCAGTATTTGAAGCTAGTTTTTTTTAGGGAATCAAGTTTATTCATTCATAAGCCACACAAAGTGAAATACATATCGAATCATGGGGTTGGCCAAGTCACAAGTGGCGCCTCTGACCTAATGAAGGAGCAAACTTGGCTATGCTATGAGCTTCGCTATTCGAGTCTCGACTTTCAAAAACAAAATTACAAGTAAAGTGAAAGTGTGTTAAGTCGACTAGAGGGGGGGGGGGGTGAATAGGCGATTTTTATGAATTCTTTACTGAGGAATTTCAGAGTGAGGAAATTCCAAAAAGAAGAATTACTTGTAGTGGAATAAGTACTCAGAAGTAAACATAACAGAACATGATCATGGTCTTCATGATGAAATGAAAATAAGCACAGAGTACAGAAAGCGTAAACACAGGATAAACAAAATGAAGACAAACAGACTAAAGAAATTGAGCTGAGGAAATAGAGAAAGTCTTCAATCAAAGTCTTCAAACAGATATGAACAAGCACACAACACAGAAATGAGGAAATGGAAGGGTTGAGGAAATGAAACCAGTTAGCTTTGTGAAGACAATGATTTGGTAGACCAGTTCCAACTTCTGTGATAGTTATACGTCTGGTTAGGGCAGCTAGGTATTTAAACCTGAGGACACACAGTCCCGGACACCCAGTCCTGAATACGCAGCTCAGGACACTTAGTCCTCACCGTATTCCCCTTGAGCTAAGGTCACACGGACCTCGCCCAATCACTCGTGGTAAGTCTTCAGGTGGCTTCCAAACCTTCACAGACTCGGTCACTCAGCGATCCACAATTTCCTCTTGGGTGCTCTAGACCATGACGCCTAACCGTCTGGAAGATGCACGGTCTTCAAAGATAACAAGTGTCGGATCCACGCAGGATCAATCTCTTCAGTGATGCTCAATCACTTTGGGTTTGTAGGCGCTTGGGTTTGGGTTTTCCCCACTTGATGATTTTCGCTCAAAATCCTCGGAGGATGGGATGCTCTCAAATGACAAGTGTCAGTTTCTCTCGGAGCAGCCAACCAACTAGTGGTTGTAGGGGGCGGCTATTTATAGCCTAGGAAGCATCCCGACATGATAAGACATAAATGCCCTTCAATGATATGACCGTTAGGTGGAAGAATATTTTTGGACAGCTGGCACGTAGCACAGCAACGGTCGGAAATTTGACTAACAAATTTCTCAGGGCTATCATGTTCCTCACTTGTAGGCAATCCGCACTGGCGAATTCCTAACTCCTCAGTCAGAACAAATTCCTCAAAGACCAGAAGAGCTCCGTCTCTGTCACTGAAGAAATTTGACTGAACTGTATGAGATTTTCAATGGCTTCACTTGAAGGGATTGGTAGGTGTAGGATTTTGAGTTGAGCATCACTTGAAATTTTTCCTTAGAATTTTCTCGACCCCCTTTAACAGTACGGTGTTTCCTATGACTCAAGAAAGAGAAAATAAAACTTCGAAAACAAAAGTCTTCACGCTTCATGTTCCTAGAATGAATACCAAGTCTTCAGGATCACACCAATTTTTTCACTTTCAAAGTCTTCAGAAAGTCTTCAGTAATCCAAAGTCTTCAGTCGAAGAACTTCATTTTTAGGGGTCGACTTTTCCTGTAAATATCAAACTCCTCATATACTTATAGACCCGTGTATACTCACAAACGCATCTGTCCCTTAACCTATAAGTCTTCAATACACCAAAATCACTAAGGGGCACTAGATGCACTTACAATCCCTCTTTTTTGGTGATTGATGACAATATAGGTTAAGTTTTCAACGGGACTAAACATATGGAGTGTAAATACTGATATTGAGGAATTTGATTGCAAGATATAGAAGAACTCCCCCTGAAGATGTGCATAGTGAGGAATTAGCTTTTGAAGCAATGCACACTTGAAGAGTAGAATCATGGAGATCTCCCCCTATATCTTGTAATCCATACACGCATTTAACATATAATATGAAGAATTTGAAATGCATGATGAAATATGGTGGCTGATGTAATTCAGCATGCGTGCATTAACATATATGAGGAATAAGCATGCAGAAGAACACAACAAAAGTATCAGACCACCATCGGGTTTAAGTTTACAACTCAATCCAGCAAAGTCTTCAAAAGAACGAGAGTTGTAACTTAGAAAAAAACGCCCATACAAGTAGACCCGCCTGAAGACTAACTCAAATTTCTCCCCCTTTGTCATCGAATGACCAAAATGGACAAAAAATGAGGACTAACGCCCCTAAAGAATATCATCACTGCGTCTATGAAGGAGCGCCAGCATTGTTGGGGTCGGTTGTTGAAGTAGGGCCTGCCGCAGTGTCGTCCAAGTCTTCGTGTTCATCTGCCGCGCGTGATGAAGAATCTGAGCTGGCTACCAAGGAAGGAACTTTAGTCTTCTTAAATTTCTTCGCCGGTGGCGGCTTAGAACATTCAAAGTCCCGCTTGAAACCCATTTTCTTTAGATCATCTTCACCATACAGATGTGACAAAACAGCCCAGGTGCGACCGAAGACTTCATGGAGGTAGTAATGGTTTTTCTTCACTGCATTGTGTGTGGCAGTCATGTTGTGAAGAATAGAACCAAACTGACGCTTAACCCATTTGTGGTTGCGATCGACGTTCTGGTGAAGACTGAGGAGAAGCTCACTATCAGTCATCACCCTTGGAGCTGTGCCTTGAGGATTTTTCTTTGAAGCATTTGCGGCAGAGTCATGAGTGGCAGAGTCATCATTTGTGGAGTAGGATGCAGCTTTGCGAAACAGACCATCCAATGGACGAGTGCCTTCATCAATAATTGCAGTAGCCTTGCCCTTTTCATCAGATGAGGAAAATGTCCACTTGAGGACTTCAATGGGGGGCAAGTAACTGACATGATTCTGAAAATCAGCCTTGTAGTTGAGTGAAGACCTAGTTCTGAGGAATCTCATAATCCAAGGAGTATAAGGCTTCAACTCAAATGGAGAGAGGGCAACATTTGCCAGAGTCCTCATGAAGAAATCATGATAGTTGATATGAATGCCATGTATGATATTGAATAGCAGATTCTTCATGATGCCAACAACTTCTTCATCATTTGAATCGTGGCCTTTGGTTGGACTCAATGTCTTCTTCAGAATGTGATAGATAGTTCTAGGCACAAACAACAATTCCTTCATGAGGAATTTGTTCCTTGGAGCTTGGCCGGGCTTCAGCGGCTTCATCAACACTTGCACGTAGTGAGCAGTGAGTTCAAGTTCATGATAGATGCAACAAGCGCCTTCAAGGGGAGGACTGACAGGCAGGGCATGAAGTAATTCAGAGGCCGGTGCTTTGAAATGTGTGTTTTCTGTCATCCAGTCCAATACCAAAGTGTTCACATCTTCAGCTTCTCCTGTGATGTGCAGCATCGCATAGAACTGAAGAATTAGCTCTTCATTCCAATCAACAATATCCATGCAAAGGTTGAGCAGCCCAGCGTCATGAAGAACACTGAGGACTGGTGCGAAGCAGGGCAGTGATTCCATGTCCACGTGAGGAATATGCTCATGGTCGAAGACATTGCCTTTGTTGAAAAGCAGCAAAGAATAGAAGTTTGCTTGGCTAGCAGTCTAGAAGCGCTTTCTTCTGAGGCGAGCAGAGTCATATGGATTGTAGTCTGTGAAGAACACATGCTCGTGGAAGAAGTCATCAGCCTTGATTTTTTTGCTTCTTTGAGAAAGGATCATTTGGCTTGGGATGAGGAGTGTTAGTCAATTGCATCAAAACCTCAGGAATCGCGATCTCGGGTTCCGCGGGCTGAGGAATTTCAGTTTCTTCTTCAGTGACAGCCTGGGACTTTAATTCTTCAGCAGCAATGTCATCAGCGCTAGTGGCTGGAATCTCTTCAGGGATGGACGGAGTGGGGTGTGATTCTTCAGAACCCATTTGAACTTCAGTGGTCACTGGAGACTGAGGAATTTGTTGCAGAGGAGTGAACAACGGATAATTGGGGTGCTGACTTTCCCAAAAGTCATCATTCAGAACTGGCGTTGTGCACCCAATGTCCACATCCTCATCTTTTCCACTCATTTCTTCAACGCCAGCCTCTTCAACAGTAAACTGAGGCATGGACGATGAAACAAATTAGGGTTGAAGGGATTGCATCCACTTCAATTTCTTCATCCAACTGCTCTGAGGAAGCAGCAGAAGGAATGTCTTCATCGGATCCGCTTGGGATCACGTATTCTTCATCAAAAGGAACGAGTTCCTTTGATGGCATGCTTGAGAATGGAACAACATCAATCGGATTTTCAAACGAGCTGGTCAATTTCTTCATCTTCTTCGAAGCTGAAGTGTCTGATGAAGTTGATGCTTTACTTTTCTTCACAGTTGCACGCTCCGCAGCCTTTGTCTTCTTAGCTTCTGATGCAGAAGGAAGAATTGGACTTGGTGCAGGTGCAGGAGGAGCAGAGGAAATTGGTTCTGTTTCTTCAGGCACAACTGATGCAGTTGCCCTGGTATAAGCAATTTCTTCAGGCACAACGATTGAAGCTACAGCTGGCCTGGCAATTTCTTCTGGCGCAACACTAGTGGTTGCCCTGGTAGTTTCATCAGCGGCTGGAATGCAGTCATCAGCCCTGGTACTAGCATTTTCTTCAGCAGCCTGAGTAGATGCTTTAGCCTAAGGAATTTCTTATTGCGTAGGGGTAGCAACATTGGTGGTAAACTTTTTAGTTATCTTTACAAATCTGACTTTGGCTCCAAGCCAGTCAGCATAGTAGCGATCAAATTTATCATTCAGTTTCTTGATCTCTGATTGCAGAGCAACAAGTTCCTCAGGTGAAAGCTTCAAGAAGTTTTGCTTCAGAAAGCGCTCTTTCTTGTACTGCGCTTTCTTCACCTTCCTCCCCTGTTCATATTTCCACTTTTCTTCATCAATGAAGTGAGTCATCACATGACTTTGACCAGGAGTGAGCTTCAGCTCAGGCAGAGGTGTGTTGGGGTCCTTGTGCCTGAAAGTGCGTTATATCGACTAGAGGGGGGTGAATAGGCGATTTTTACGAAATTCTTCACTGAGAAATTTGCCGGTGAGGAAATTCCTTAGCGAAGAACTACTAGCAGCGGAATAAGTACTCAAAAGTAAACATAACAGAATACAAGCATAGTCATCATGATGAAATGAAGACAGGCACAGAGTACAGGAAGCGTAATCACAGGATAACACAGGATGAAGACAAACATACTGAAGAAATTGAACTGAGGAAATTGAGAAAGTCTTCAGTCAAAGTCTTCAAACACAGATATGAACAAACACACAACACAGTTATGAGGAAATGAAAGAGTTGAGGAAATAGAACCAGTAAGCTCGGTGAAGACAATGATTTGGTAGACCAGTTCCAAATACTGTCTCAGTTGTATGTCTGGTTGGAGCGGCTGAGTATTTAAACTCGAGGACCCACAGTCCTGGACACCCAGTCAAGGACACTTAGTCCAAGACACCCAGTCCTCACCGTATTCTCCTTGAACTAAGGTCACACAGACCTCGTCCAATCACTCATGGTAAGTCTTCAGGCGACTTCCAAACCTTCACAAACTTGGTCACTCGGCGATCCACAATTCCTCTTGGATGCTCTAGACCATGACGCCTAACCGTCTGGAAGAAGCACAGTCTTCAAAGGTAACAAGCGTCGGATCCACTCAGGATCAATCTCTTCAGTGATGCTCAATCACTTGGGGTTTGTAGGTGTTTGGGTTTTAGGTTTTTGGTTTTTCCTCACTTGATGATTTTCGCTCAAAGTCCTCGGAGGATGGGTTGCTCTCAAATGACAAGTGTCAGTTTCTCTCAGAGCAGCCAACCAGCTAGTGGTTGTAGGAGGCGGCTATTTATAGCCTAGGGAGCAGCCCGACATGATAAGACATAAATGCCCTTCAATGAAATGACCGTTAGGTGGATAGATATTTTGGGACAGCTGGCGCATAGCACAGCAACGGTCGGAATTTTGAGTAGAAAAATCCTCTGGGCTATCATGTTCCTCACTGTGTAGGCAATCCGCACTGGCGAAATCCTAACTCCTCAGTCAGGACAAATTCCTCAGAGACCAGAAGAACTTCGTCTCTGTCACTGAAGAAATTGACTGATCTGTAAGAGATTTCCAATGGCTTCACTTGAAGGGATTGGTAGGTGTAGGATTTTGAGTTGAGCATCACATGGAAATTTTTCCTTAGTATTTCCTCGACCCCCTTTAACAGTACGGTGTTTCCTATGACTCAAGAAAGGGAAAATGAAACTACGAAAACAAAAGTCTTCTCGCTTCATGTTCCTCGAAAGAATACCAAGTCTTCAAGGTCACACCAATTTCTTCACTTTCAAAGTCTTCAGAATACCAAAGTCTTCAGTCGAAGATATTCATTTTTAGGGGTCGACTTTTCCTGTAAATATCAAACTCCTCATAGACTTATAGACCTGTGTACACTCACACACGCATTAGTCCCTTAACCTATAAGTCTTCAATACACCAAAATTACTAAGGGGCACTAGATGCACGTACAATTTCCCCCCTTTTGGTGATTGATGACAATATAGGTTAAGTTTTCAATGGGGATAAACATATGAAGTGTAACTACTGATATTGAGGAATTTGATTGCAAGATATAGAAGAACTCCCCCCTGAAGATGTGCATAGTGAGGAGTTTGCTTTTGAAGCAATGCACACTTGAAGAGTTGAATCATGGAGATCTCCCCCTATATCTTGTAATTCATACACGCATTTAACATATAATATGAAGAATTTGAAATGCATGATGAAATATGGTGCCTGATGAAATTCAGCATGCGTGCAATAATATTTAACGAGGAATAAGCATGCAAAATAGTACATCAAGAGTATCAGAGCACAGTGCATCAAAAGTATCAGAGCACCATCGGGTTTAAGATTACAACTCGATCGAATAAAGTTTCAAAAGAACGAGAGTTGTAACTTAGCAAAAAAAACGCCCATACAGTAGACCCGCTTGAAGACTAACTCATATTTCTCCCCCTTTGTCATCGAATGACCAAAAGGATCGAAAATGAGGACTAACGCCCCTGAAGATAATCATGTTGATGAGGGAGCGCCAGCATTGTTGGGGTCGTTTGTTGATGTAGGGCCTGCCGCAGTGTCGTCCAAATCTTCATGTTCATCAGTGTCGCGTGATGAAGAAAATGAGCTGGCCACCAGAGAAGGAACTTGGACCTTCTTGAATTTCTTCGGTGGAGGTGCAGACCAGTCAAAATCTTCTTTGAGACCCATATTCTTCAGATCTTCTTCACCATATAGATGTGACAGGATTGCCCAGGTGCGACCGAAGACTTGATGGAGGTAGTAGTGGTTTTTCTTTACTGCATTGTGTGTGGCAGTCATGTTGTGAAGAAGTGAACCAAACTGATGCTTAACCCATTTGTGATTTCGATCCACCTTCTGGTGAAGACTAAGAAGAAGTTCACGGTCAGTCATCACGCGCGGAGCAGTGGCTTGAGGAGTGGACTTAGGTGCATTGGAAGAGTCATGTGTGGCAGAGTCATCATTGGTGGAATAAGATGCAGCTTTGCGAAACTGACCACAATGGACGAATGCCTTCATCTATTACAGCTGGTGCCTTGCCCTTTCCATCAACTGAGGAATATGTCTGCTTGAGGACTTCAATTGGGGGCAAGTGGCTGAGGTGATTCTGGAAATCAGCTTTGTAGTTGAGTGAAGACCTTGTCCTGAGGAATCTCATAATCCAAGGTGCATAAGGCTTCAGCTCAAACGGAGACAGTGCAACATTGGCCATAGTCCTCATGAAGAAATCGTGATAATTGACAAGAATGCCATGAACGATGTTGAATACCAGATTCTTCAGGATGCCAACAATTTCCTCATCAGATGAGTCGTGACCTTTGATAGGACTGATTGTCCTCGTAAGAATACGATAGACAGTTCTGGACACGTACAACAATTCCTTCACGAGGAATTTGGTTCTTGGTGCTTGACCTGGCTTCAAAGGTTTCATCAGCACCTGCATATAATGATGTGTGAGCTCAGGTTCACTGTAGATGCAGCGAGCTTCTTCAAGGGGAGGACTGAGTGGTAGAGCACGAAGCAATTCAGAGGCTGGTGCAGTGTAGTGAGTGTTTTCAGACATCCAGTCCAGCACCCATGAATTCACATCTTCAGCATCTCCGGTGATGTGCAGTGTTGCATAGAATTGAAGAATCAGTTCTTCATTCCAATCGCAGATGTCAGAGCAAAAGTTGAGCAGTCCAGCGTCGTGAAGAACACTGAGGACTGGTGCGAAGCACGTCAGAGATTCCATATCCACGTGAGGAATATGCTCATGGTAGAAAATCTTCTCCTTGTTGAACAGCACTGAGGAATAGAAATTGGCATGACGGCCAGTCCAGAAATGCCTCTTTCTAATGCGAGCAGAGTCATATGGGTTGTAATCTTCGAAGAATATGTGCTCGCCGAAGAAATCATCAGCCTTGAACTTTTGCTTGCGTGAGAATGGATCCTTTGGCTTCGGCAGAGGAGTGTCAGTGAGTTGCATCACGACCTCAGGAATCTCAATCGCAGGTTCTTTAGGCTGAGGAATTTCTGGTTCCTCCTCAGTAGCAGTCTGCGTAGTTGGTTGTTCAGCGGCAGCAGTTTCATCAGCGCTAGTGGCTGGAATTTTCTCATGGACAGATGCAGTGGGATGAGTCTCTTCAGAGCCCAGGTGAACAGTTTGTGTGGGGGACTGAGGAATTTGCTGTAGAGGGGTGAACATTGGAGAGTTTGGATGCTGACTTTCTCAGAATTCATCACTGATTACGGGTGTGGAGCAGCCAATTTCCACATCTTCATCTTCCATTTCTTCAACGCCAGTCTCTTCAGCTGTGAACTGAGGCATAGGCGAGGAGATGATAGGTGTTGAAGGGATCGTATCCACTTCAATTTCTTCATCCAATGGTTCAGACGAAGTAGTAGAAGGAGTTTCTTCATCAGATCCGCTGGGGATCACATATTCTTCATCAAAAGGAACAAGGTCCTTTGATGGCCTGGTTGAGATGGGAACAACATCAATCGGTTTTGCAAATGAGCTTGTCATAGACTTCATTTTCTTCGGAGATGAAGAATCTGAAGAAGCTGATGCTTTCCTTTTCTTCACTGCAGCATGCTCTGCAGCTTTGGTCTTCTTCACATCTGATGCAGATGGAAGGGTTGGAGTTGAAGTTTGTGCATGAGCAGCTGAGGAATCTGGTTGATTTTCTTCAGGCACACTGATGCAGTTGCCCTGGGTTCTTCAGTTTCTTCAGGCACACCAGTAGTGGGTGCCCTGGCAATTTCTTCAGCGGCTGGAATGCAGTCATCAGCCCTGGAACTCACATTATCTTCAGCATCCTGATTGTCATCAGCGGTGCTGGCATTTTCTTCAGTAGGCTGAGCAGATGCTTCAGCCTGAGGAATTTCCTGTTGCGTTGGGGCTGCAACATTTGAAGTGAAGTTATCCGCAAGTTTCATAAAACGAACCTTGTCTCCAAGCCAATCAGCGCGATATGTGTCAAAGTCATCACCGAGTTTCTTAATCTCAGTCTAAGTAGTGACAAGTTCTTCAGTTGTCATAGAGACAACGTTTTTCTTCAGATAGCACTCTTTCTTGTACTGTGCTTTCTTAATCTTCCTGGCCTTCTCAAATTTTCACTTTTCTTCTTGAATGAAGTGGGTCAGCATGTGACTCTGGCCAGGAGTCAGCTTGAAGTCAGGCAAGGGAGTGTTGGGGTCCTTGTGCCAATCATCAATGTAGTCGAGGATCAATTTGGGATCCAAAAGCAGTGGCACCTCTGATCCTTTGGCACTAGCGGCCCTGACTTGCCTGTCTCTGATGATTTCTGCAAGTTCATCATCATCAGCTTCATCTTCATCAGACGACACTTGGAAAGCGACTTGCTTCTTTTGAGGACTTGGGCATGGACCTCGTCCAGCAGTGGCCTTTGTCTTCAGTAGTGAGGGGCCAGCTGAGGAACTTGGTGCAGCTGAGGAACTAACTGAGACACCTGAGGCAATGGAGATGCCGGCAGTCCTTTGGCACGAAGCGAGATGCACATTCCTTGGAACCATTCCCGACGCGCATCGTCACCTCATCCTTCGCGAGTCTCCGCTTATTCCGCAGCTCCTGCTTTGAGTTACAAATGTGAACAACTGCACCGGTATCAAATACCCAGGAGCTACTACGAGTACTGGTAAGGTACACATCAATTACATGTATATCACATATACCTTTTGTGATGCCGGCCTTCTTGTCTGCTAAGTATTTGGGGCAGTTCCGCTTCTAGTGACCATTTCCCTTGCAATAAAAGCACTCAGTCTCGGGCTTGGGTCCATTCTTTGGCTTCTTCCCGGCAGCTTGCTTACCGGGCGCGGCAACTCCCTTGCCGTCCTTATTGAAGTTCTTCTTACCCTTGCCTTTCTTGAACTTAGTGGTTTTATTCACCATCAACACTTGATGTTCCTTTTTGACTTCTACCTCTGCTGATTTCAGCATTGCAAATACTTCAGGAATGGTCTTTTCCATCCCCTGCATATTGAAGTTCATCACAAAGCTCTTGTAGCTTGGTGGAAGCGACTGAAGGATTCTGTCAATGACCGCGTCATCCGGGAGATTAACTCCCAGCTGAGTCAAGCGGTTATGCAACCCAGACATTTTGAGTATGTGCTCACTGACAGAACTATTTTCCTCCATCTTACAGCTGAAGAACTTGTCGGAGACTTCATATCTCTCGACCCGGGCATGAGCTTGGAAAACCATTTTCAGCTCTTCGAACATCTCATATGCTCCGTGTCGCTCAAAACGATTTTGGAGCCCCGGTTCTAAGCTGTAAAGCATGCCGCACTGAACGAGGGAGTAATCATCAACACGTGTCTGCCAAGCATTCATAACGTCTTGGTTCTGTGGGACAGGTGCGTCACCTAGCGGTGCTTCTAGGACATAATCTTTGTTGGCAGCTATGAGGATGATCCTCAGGTTCCGGACCCAGTCCGTATAGTTGCTGCCATCGTCTTTCAGCTTGGTTTTCTCTAGGAACGCGTTGAAGTTGAGGACAACGTTGGCCATTTGATCTACAAGACATATTGTAAAGATTTTAGAATAAGTTCATCTAATCAAATTATTCAATGAACTCCCACTTAGATAGACATACCTCCAGTCATCTAAGTATAACATGATCCAAGTTGACTAGGCCGTGTCCGATCATCACGTGAGATGGACTAGTCAACATCGGTGAACATCTTCATGTTGATCGTATCTTCTATACGACTCATGCTCGACCTTTCGGTCTTCTGTGTTCCGAGGCCATGTCTGTACATGCTAGGCTCGTCAAGTCAACCTAAGTGTATTGCGTGTGTAAATCTGTCTTACACCCGTTGTATGTGAACGTTGGAATCTATCACACCCGATCATCACGTGGTGCTTCGAAACAACGAACTGTCGCGACGGCGCACAGTTAGGGGGAACACTTTCTTGAAATTATTATGAGGGATCATCTTATTTACTACCGTCGTTCTAAGTAAACAAGATGCAAAAACATGATAAACATCACATGCAATCAAATAATAGTGACATGATATGGCCAATATCATATAGCTCCTTTGATCTCCATCTTGGGGCTCCATGATCATATTGTCACCGGCATGACACCATGATCTCCATCATCGTGTCTCCATGAAGTTGCTCGCCAACTATTACTTCTACTACTATGGCTAATACATTTTGCAATAAAGTAAAGTAATTTACATGGCGTTTCTCAATGAGACGCAGGTCATACAAAAATAAAGACAACTCCTATGGCTCGTGCCGGTTGTCATACTCATCGACATGCAAGTCGTGATTCCTATTACAAGAACATGATCAATCTCATATATCACATATATCATTCATCATTCATCACAACCTTTGGCCATATCACATCACAAAACACTTGCTGCAAAAACAAGTTAAATGTCCTCTAATTGTTGTTGCAAGTTTTTTACGTGGCTGCTATAGGTTTCTAGCAAGAACGTTTCTTACCTACGCCAAAACCACAACGTGAATTGCCAATTTCTATTTACCCTTCATAAGGACCCTGTTCATCGAATCCGATCCGACTAAAGTGGGAGAGACAGACACCCGCCAGCCACCTTATGCAACTAGTGCATGTCAGTCGGTGGAACCGGTCTCACGTAAGCGTACGTGTAAGGTTGGTCCAGGCCGCTTCATCCCACGATGCCGCCGAATCAAGAATAAGACTAGTAACGGCAAGCAAATTGACAATATCGACGCC
Organism: Triticum urartu; assembly: GCF_003073215.2. Taxonomy (NCBI): domain Eukaryota; kingdom Viridiplantae; phylum Streptophyta; class Magnoliopsida; order Poales; family Poaceae; genus Triticum; species Triticum urartu. The sequence goes on along the minus strand of NC_053027.1, from coordinate 490,418,266 downwards.
CACAACTACTTTGTGTTCTACTCGTGCATAGTAACTACGCATTGACCTAGCTCTGATACCACTGTTGGGGAACGTTGCAGAAAACAAAAAAAGTTCCTACGTTTCACCAAGATCAATCTATGGAGTCAACTAGCAACGAGAGGAGAGTGCATCCACATACCCTTGTAGATCGCGAGCGGAAGCGTTCAAGAGAACGGGGATGATGGAGTCGTACTCGCCGTGATCCAAATCACCGATGACCAAGTGCCGAACGGACAGCACCTCCGCGTTCAACACACGTACGGAGCGGATGATGTCTCATCCTTCTTGATTCAGCAAGGGGGATGGAGAGGTTGATGAAGATCCAGCAGCACGACGGCGTGGTGGTGGATGCAGCAGTGATCGCAGCAGGGCTTCGCCGAGTTTCTGCGAGAGGGAGAGGTGTAGCAGGGGAGAGGGAGGCGCCAAGACTTGAGGTGTAGCTTCCCTCCCTCCCCCCTTTATATAGGCCCCCTAGGGGGGTGCGCCGGCCCTAGGATATGGGATCTCCTAGGTGGGGCGACGGCCAAGGGGGTGGAGTACCCCCCTAGGCAAGTGGAGGCGCCCCCTCCCCTAGGGTTCCCAACCCTAGGCGCATGGGGGGCCCAAGGGGGGGGGCGCACCAGCCCGCTATGGGCTGGTTCCCCTCCCCACTTCAGCCCATGGGGCCCTCCGGGATGGGTGGCCCCACCCGGTGGACCCCCGGGACCCATCCGGTGGTCCCGGTACAATACCGGTGAACCCGAAACTTTCCCGATGGCCGAAACTACACTTCCTATATATAATTATTCACCTCCGGACAATTCCGGAACTCCTCGTGACATCCAGGATCTCATCCGGGACTCCGAACAACTTTCGGATTACTGCATACTCATATCTATACAACCCTAGCATCACCGAACCTTAAGTGTGTAGACCCTACGGGTTCGGGAGACAAGCAGACATGACCGAGACGACTCTCTGGTCAATAACCAACAGCGGGATCTGGATACCCATGTTGGCTCCCACATGCTCCTCGATGATCTCATCGGATGAACCACGATGTCGAGGACCTAATCAATCCCGTACTCAATTCCCTTTGTCAATCGGTACGTTACTTGCCCGAGACTCGATCGTCGGTATCCCAATACCTTGTTCAGTCTCGTTATCGGCAAGTCACTTTACTCGTACCATAATGCATGATCCCGTGATCAACCACTTGATCACATTGAGCTCATTATGATGATGCATTACCGAGTGGGCCCAGAGATACCTCTTTGTCATACGGAGTGACAAATCCCAGTCTCGATTCGTGCCAACCCAACAGACACTTTCGGAGATACCTGTAATGTACCTTTATAGTCACCCAGTTACGTTGTGACGTTTGGCACACCCAAGGCACTCCTACGGTATCCGGGAGTTGCACAATCTCATGGTCTAAGGAAATGATACTTGACATCTAGAAAAGCTACAGCAAACGAACTACACGATCTTTGTGCTATGCTTAGGTTTGGGTCTTGTCCATCACATCATTCTCCTAATGATGTGATCCCGTTATCAATGACATCCCCATGTCCATAGCCAGGAAACCATGACTATCTGTTGATCAACGAGCTAGTCAACTAGAGGCTCACTAGGGACACATTGTGGTCTATGTATTCACACATGTATTACGATTTCCGGATAATACAATTATAGCATGAATAATAGACAATTATCATGAACAAGGAAATATAATAATTATTTTATTATTGCCTCTAGGGCATATTTCCAACAGTCTCCCACTTGCACTAGAGTCAATCATCTAGTTACATTGTGATGAATCGAACACCCATGGAATTCTGGTGTTGATCATGTTTTGCTCTAGGGAGAGGTTTAGTCAACGGATCTGCTACATTCAGGTCCGTACGTACTTTACAAATCTCTATGTATCCATTTTGAACACTTTCACGAATGGAGTTGAAGCGACGCTTGATATGCCTGGTCTTCCTGTGAAACCTGGGCTCCTTGGCAAGGGCAATAGCTCCAGTGTTGTCACAGAAGAGAGTCATCGGGCCCGACGCATTGGGTATGACTCCTAGGTCGGTAATGAACTCCTTCACCCAGACTGCTTCGTGTGCTGCCTCCGAGGCTGCCATGTACTCCGCTTCACATGTAGATCCCGCCACAACGCTTTGCTTGCAACTGCACCAGCTTACTGCCCCACCATTCAAAATATACATGTATCCGGTTTGTGACTTAGAGTCATCCAGATCTGTGTCGCAGCTAGCATCGACGTAACCCTTTACGACGAGCTCTTCGTCACCTCCATAAACGAGAAACATTTCCTTAGTCCTTTTTAGGTACTTCAGGATATTTTTGACCGCTGTCCAGTGTTCCATGCCGGGATTACTTTGGTACCTACCTACCAAACTCACGGCAAGGTTTACATCAGGTCTGGTACACAGCATAGCATACATGATAGACCCTATGGCCGAGGCATAGGGGACGGCACTCATCTTTTCTCTATCTTCTGCCGTGGTCGGGCATTGAGCCAAGCTCAATCTCGTACCTTGCAATACAAGCAAGAACCCCTTCTTTGACTAATCCATTTTGAACTTCTTCAAAATCTTGTCAAGGTACGTACTCTGTGAAAGACCAATGAGGCGTCTCGATCTATCTCTATAGATCTTGATGCCTAATATATAAGTAGCTTCTCCAAGGTCCTTCATTGAAAAACACTTGTTCAAATAGGCCTTTATGCTTTCCAAGAATTCTATATCATTTCCTATCAACAGTATGTCATCCACATACAATATGAGAAATGCTACAGAGCTCCCACTCACTTTCTTGTAAATGCAGGATTCTCCATAAGTCTGCATAAACCCAAACGCTTTGATCATCTCATCAAAGCGAATGTTCCAACTCCGAGATGCTTGCACCAGCCCATAAATCGAGCGTTGGAGCTTTCACACCTTGTCAGCATTCTTAGGATCGACAAAACCTTCCGGCTGCATCATATACAATTCTTCCTTAAGGAAACCATTAAGGAATGCCGTTTTGACGTCCATTTGCCATATCTCATAATCATAGAATGCGGCAATTGCTAACATGATTCGAACGGACTTCAGCTTCGCTACGGGTGAGAAAGTCTCATCGTAGTCAACCCCTTGAACTTGTCGATAACCCTTAGCGACAAGCCGAGCCTTATAGATGGTCACATTACCATCCGCGTCTGTCTTCTTCTTAAAGATCCATTTATTTTCTATGGCTCGCCGATCAACGGGCAAGTCAGTCAAAGTCCATACTATGTTTTCATACATGGATCCTATCTCGGATTTCATGGCTTCCAGCCATTTGTCGAAATCCGGGCCCGCCATCGCTTCTTCATAGTTCGAACGTTCACCATTGTCTAACAACATGATTTCCAAGACAGGGTTGCCGTACCACTCTGGTGCGGAACGTGTCCTTGTGGACCTACGAAGTTCAGTAGCAACTTGATCTGAAGTTTCATGATCACCATCATCAACTTCCTCTCTAGTCGGTGCAGGCACCTCAGGAACATTTTCTTGAGCTGCGCCACTTACCGGTTCAAGAGGTAATACTTCATCAAGTTCTACCTTCCTCCCACTTATTTCTTTCGAGATAAACTCCTTCTCTAGAAAGGACCCATTCTTGGCAACAAAGATCTTTCCTTCAGATCTGAGGTAGAAGGTATACCCAACAGTTTCTTTAGGGTATCCTATGAAGACGCATTTTTCCGACTTGGGTTCGAGATTTTCAGGTTGAAGTTTCTTGACATAAGCATCGCATCCCCAAACTTTTAGAAACGACAGCTTAGGTTTCTTCCCAAACCATAATTCATATGGTGTCATCTCAACGGATTTTAACGGAGCCCTATTTAAAGTGAATGCGGCAGTCTCTAAAGCATAGCCCCAAAATGATAGCGGTAAATCGGTAAGAGACATCATAGATCGCACCATATCTGTGCGATTATGACGTTCGGACACACCATTACGCTGAGGTGTTCCAGGCGGCGTGAGTTGTGAAACTATTCCACATTTTCTTAAGTGTGTGCCAAATTCGTGACTCAAGTATTCTCCCCCACGATCTGATTGCAAGAACTTGATTTTCCTGTCACATTGATTCTCAGCCTCACTGTGAAATTCCTTGAATTTTTCAAAGGTCTCAGACTTGTGTCTCATTAAGTAGACATACCCATATCTACTCAAGTCATCAGTGAGGGTGAGAACATAACGATAACCACCGCGAGCCTCAACACTCATTGGACCGCACACATCAGTATGTATGATTTCCAATAAGTTGGTTGCTCGCTCCATTGTTCCTGAGAATGGAGTCTTGGTCATTCTACCCATGAGGCATGGTTCACACGTGTCAAATGATTCGTAATCAAGAGACTCTAAAAGTCCATCTGCATGGAGTTTCTTCATGCGTTTGACTCCTATGTGACCAAGGCGGCAGTGCCACAAGTATGTGGGACTATCATTATCAACCTTACATCTTTTGGTATTCACACTATGAATATGTGTAGCACTACGCTCGAGATTCATTAAAAATAAACCATTCACCATCGGAGCATGACCATAAAACATATCTCTCATATAAATAGAACAACCATTATTCTCGGATTTAAATGAGTAGCCATCTCGTATTAAACGAGATCCTGATACAATGTTCATGCTCAAAGCTGGCACTAAATAACAATTATTGAGGTTTAAAACTAATCCCGTAGGTAAATGTAGAGGTAGCGTGCCGACGGCGTTCACATCGACCTTGGAACCATTCCCGACGCGCATCGTCACCTCGTCCTTCGCCAGTCTCCGCTTATTCCGCAGCTCCTGCTTTGAGTTACAAATGTGAACAAACGCACCGGTATCAAATACCCAGGAGCCACTACGAGTACTGGTAAGGTACACATCAATTACATGTATATCACATATACCTTTTGTGATGCCGGCCTTCTTGTCCGCTAAGTATTTGGGGCAGTTCCGCTTCCAGTGACCATTTCCCTTGCAATAAAAGCACTCAGTCTCGGGCTTGGGTCCATTCTTTGGCTTCTTCCCGGCAGCTTGCTTACCGGGTGCGGCAACTCCCTTGCCGTCCTTCTTGAAGTTCTTCTTACCCTGGCCTTTCTTGAACTTAGTGGTTTTATTCACCATCAACACTTGATGTTCCTTTTTGACTTCTACCTCTGCTGATTTCAGCATTGCAAATACTTCAGGAATGGTCTTTTCCATCCCCTGCATATTGAAGTTCATCACAAAGCTCTTGTAGCTTGGTGGAAGCGACTGAAGGATTCTGTCAATGACCACGTCATCCGGGAGATTAACTCCTAGCTGAGTCAAGCGGTTATGCAACCCAGACATTTTGAGTATGTGCTCACTGACAGAACTATTTCCCTCCATCTTACAGCTGAAGAACTTGTCGGAGACTTCATATCTCTCGACCCGGGCATGAGCTTGGAAAACCGTTTTCAGCTCTTCGAACATCTCATATGCTCCGTGTCGCTCAAAACGCTTTTGGAGCCCCGGTTGTAAGCTGTAAAGCATGCCGCACTGAACGAGGGAGTAATCATCAGCACATGTCTGCCAGGCGTACATAACGTCTTGGTTCTGTGGGACGGGTGCATCACCTAGCGGTGCTTCTAGGACATAATCTTTGTTGGCAGCTATGAGGATGATCCTCAGGTTCCGGACCTAGTCCGTATAGTTGCTGCCATCGTCTTTCAGCTTGGTTTTCTCTAGGAACGCGTTGAAGTTGAGGACAACGTTGGCCATTTGATCTACAAGACATATTGTAAAGATTTTAGACTAAGTTCATGATAATTAAGTTCATCTAATCAAATTATTCAATGAACTCCCACTTAGATAGACATCCCTCCAGTCATCTAAGTATAACATGATCCGAGTTGACTAGGCCGTGTCCGATCATCACGTGAGATGGACTAGTCAACATCGGTGAACATCTTCATGTTGATCGTATCTTCTATACGACTCATGCTCGACCTTTCGGTCTTCTGTGTTCCGAGGCCATGTGCCGGGGTACTGATCCATGAGCACCTATGGGACTGGCGGACCGAGTCCCTTTCGGTTCGGTGGGGGCGGAGGTCGCACAAAGAGCAGATCGAGGCGAAACACACGAGCGGTTTACCCAGGTTCGGGCCGCACGGATGCGTAAAACCCTACTCCTGCTTTGTGGTTTATATTGAGTTCTTGCTCGGGAGCGCGGAGTGCTACAGTACACACCAGCAGCTAATGAGACCGAGCGTGAGTGTTCCCTGGATTAGCTAAACCCCCTCTACGTTGCGCATGGGCCTCCTTTTATATGCTCAAGGGGTCACCGACAGGTGGCAACGTAGGCAAGGGTAAAAATGGTAAGGTGCTGCGGTAGGTACAGCTACCTGCTACAGTGTATCATACCTAACCCTGACGGCAGGGGACAAGGGCATTAAATGCCTGTCTGCGTCACCTAGACAGTGCAAAAGGGACCGTCAGGGACGCCACCGCTCACCACGATGGCAATCTTGTCAGCGCCGCTTGCCACCGCGCGCCGCTGGCTGCACAGCCTCCCGCCACGCACGCCTGAAAGGGTCCCAGAGCGACACGTTGGTGGATGTGCTGGAGCGCGGGCACAGAGTAGTGGCTTGCCGCGGCAAGCGCCTTGCCGCGGTCGTTGTCTTGTCGCGTCCGGGAGCTTGTCGCTCACCGGGCCTTGCCGGGACGCGCGGCGCGTCGCGGCAAGTTCCTTGAGATGCCTTGATTGGCCTTCCCGGCAAGCTCCTCTTGCCGGGGTCTTGAGATGCCTTGGGTGGCCTTCCCGGCAAGCTCCTCTTGCCGGGGTCTTGTCTTTTTGGCTTGGATACTTTGTTCTTGAATGGCTCCAAAGGAACCACGGAGGACCTTGGCGGTCACCCGGCAAGCCTTGCCGCGGGATGCTGCGACTACCCGTGCACAAGTTTGGGATACTAGGGTACCCCTACTCTAGTACACCGACAGGAGCCCCCGGGCCTGGGCCATACACGGTGCCGAGCGCTGTTGGGCCAGGCCCAAAACATGGCACGGGCACGCGCGGCCTAGGTTACGCCGTATCTCTCTCCGTATCCACCACGCCCTCCCTGAACGGCACACGTTGAATGCGGCGTCGTGGGAGAGATCGTGGGTGGTTACTTTATTCGGAAATGCGGAACGTCTGCCCCCTCCCTCCTTATAAGCAGGGGGAACAGGGGAAGTTCGCCCATTCGCCCGTTGCTACTCCAATCTCAGAAATCTCCGCCGCTCCCTCGTCTTCCCAAAGCTGAGAGAGAGAGAGAGAGCAGCGCTCCGCCCCCCATTGCCACCAGCACCACCAACGCCGTCGACCTCCTCCACTACTTCCGCCATGTCTCCAAAAGCCGACAAGGGGAAGGTCGTGAAGTCGACCGAGGCGCAGCGGCTTGCGGCGCTGCGGAAGGAGCGGGCAATCTTCCCCCCCAAGCTTGCCGCGAAGGAGCTGAGGGAGAACTACTACCTCTTCTGGTCGACGGAGACGCGCGCGCACCCGCGCACGAAGGTACTCCCCGCCGCCGCTTGGAAGAAAGCCCCAAACGGATACCCTTTCTTCGCCTTGTTCTTCTACTGCGGGCTCTGCCCGCCTTTCTCCGAATTCTTCTGCGACATCATGAACACCTACGGGTTCCACCTCCTTGACTTCACCCCCAATGCCGTTCTGACCATGGCAGTTTTCGCACATCTCTGCGAAAACTTTGTCGGAGTCCATCCCAATGTAGCCCTCTTTCGCCACTTCTTTATACCCCGAGTAGAGAGAGGAGAGCCTTTATCCGGCGGAATCGCCTGGATCTCAAGGGCCGGCAAGAAGGAAACTTATCTGGAGGGAGAATTCCGCGGCAAGTGGGAGGAATGGAGAGCAGACTGGTGCTGGATTGACGAGGAGAACCCGCAGCCATTCACCACCCGGCTCCAAACCCCAGTAGCACGCGGCAGCGATTGGAGTGACGTGGCCCCGGAGGACGACAGGCTGAAGATTGCTGTCACCCGGATCCTACGCCTCAAGCTTGCCGGGCTCACTGTAGGCGCTGTTGGCGCAGATTTTCTTTGCCGCCGCATCGCCCCCCTGCAGGAACGGGGGAGACCCACCTAGGAGTTCAAGAATGCGGCAGATATCATGAGGCTGCGGCCGGGCCTCAACTTCAACTTCACTGTTCTGGAGCTCAACGCGATGCTCCAAGAGCTGTTCAAGTATGACCCCCAACATCCCGAAGTGTTCAGGTTGCCGGGGGGTGTCGTTCCGTTGTGCAACAATTCCGCGCTCGACCGCATCCGCGCAATGATGCCGCTGTGCGACTCGCATGGAATTGTCCCAACTTGGCAAGAGCCTGCGGACGACGTCGTGCAGCAATTCTTCGATGACTTGGTAGAAGTGCCGATCCGCTCTGACGAGAAAGATAGCCTCACCCGCGACACCACTGATGCAGAGATGGCACTCATCGCCACTAGGCTGGAAGAGGCGGCGGCAGCCGCGGCCGCGGGCGAATTTGGATTCACCGTGGAGGAGGCAGATGCACCAGAGGCGGCAAGCCGTGCCGAGCGAAGGGAGCCCGCCGGCGAGAAAGAACTTGCCGGACGCGGCGTCGGGTCGAGCGAGCCCGCCAAGGATACGAGCGGCTCGCTGGACATCAACTCCTCTTCCTCCTCATCTTCAGGCAGCTCGCCACAAGCAGAGCCTCCATCCCCACCAAGAAGGCGTCTCCGCAAGGCCGGTGACGTAGCGGAGCGGCAGGCGAGGCAACAGTCGCCGCGCCGCGTGACACGCTCTACCGCGGCAAACACCATTGCCGCGGGAGCGCCTCATGCTACGACGGCAACTGGAGCGGGGTCTAGTCGGACCACCGGTTCAGTTCCTGCCGCTGCTCACGCCGCGCCGGCAGCCGGAGCGGGGTCGTCTCAGACCACCGCCACTGCTCCCGCCAAGCGGCCAAGGGAAGCTTCTGCTCCGCCTCCTCGCGCCGGGCGCGCACCGGACTTCGACTTCTCCGCGTTCAGCTCCGACGAGGAAGAAGAAGAAGAGTAAGCTTCTCTTGCTGTACTTGCAGTTCTTCAATTCTTGCTGTTTTGTCCTGTATTCCATTTGCTTTACTCTGAACTTGTTCCTCTTTAGGACTCTGGCCCAGAGAGCAGCAAAGAGAGCTAAGGTCCCGGTGATTGTCATCAAGGACGAACCTACTGCGACAGCGGAGGGTGCGCCCGAGACAACCTTGCCGGACCCGACAACTTTTCTCTAGAGTAGCCCCCAGCGTAAGTATATGGTTTGCTTTCCGCTGTGAGGTGCGCATGGATACTCTATTTTTGCTGATATCTGACTGCTGGTTTGTGTAGGAGCAGAGCAGCCCCACCAGGAGCCAAGGGAGAGTCCTCCGGCAAGGGAGAGCTTTCCGGTAAGGGAGAGGTCTCGGGCGAGGGAGGGTTCTCCGGCAAGGGACAGCACCAGCGGCCCCCCGACGACGGAGACCACGACTGGAGAACCCGGTACAGGTAATCCTTTCGCTTCAAAACTTCCCTTGGGTTCTTCTTCTTTTGATCTTCTTGGGTTTTTGCTTGACTCTTCTCCCCTTTCCGGCTGTCAGACCCATCTGCTACAGAGCCGACGGAGACCGAGGTTGCCGCTGAAGAAGCAGCCGGTGCTGGCGATCCCGTCGGCGCAGAGGCCGCCAAGGCTGCTGCCGCAGCAACTGGCAAGGGGTCTGGAGATCGCACTGACGGCCCTGAGGCCGCAGGAGCGCCAGGCGCTGCACCGACCGCCGACCCGTCCGCCGCTGCCGCAGCGCCAGGCTCCGAAGAGCCCCAGCCAGGCGTATACTTGAAGGCCGGTGATGACGTCTTCATCAACCTCCCCTGGGCATCAAGCTCCAGGGCGCCGGTCGAGGGGGAGATCTTCGACGGGGAAGTGCTTGCCTCCGTGGGGCTGACGCTGGTTGACGCACCGAGCAGCAGCAGCAACGAGCCTGAGGAGGAGCGGCTGCTGCGGAAGCTGGTGTCGCTCTACCGCACGCGGCAAGCCAAGCTGGACTCCCGTGAGGCGCTTGTCATGAAAGCGGGAGCAAACATCGAGAAGCGCGCGGGGGAGCTCCGGGGTCTCCACCAGGAAGCTCTCCGGTCCCTGGCGGAGGAGCGAGAGCAACTCGTCGAGGCGCAGAAGGCCTTCCTCCTCGAGAAGGCCGAGGTCGAAGAGCAACAGCGGCTTGCCGCTGTGAAGCTATCCGCGGAAGAGGGCGAGCTGGCGCAGCGGAAGGTCAACCTTGACGCCCACGGGGAGGAGCTTGCCGCGCGTGAGGAAAAACTCGGCGGAGCCCTCAAGCAAGCAGAGGATGCTGCCGTAGCCGCCGAGACCACCAAGACGGAGCTGGAGACGAAGGTGGCGCAGCTGGAGTCCGATCTCGCTGAGAAGGGCAGAGAGCTCAGCGCTGCCAAGGACTCCAACGCGAATCTTGAGTTGAAGCTGACCACTTTGACCAAGACTCTGGACGGCGCCAAGAAGCAGGAGGCGGCCTTGAAAGAAGAGATCAAGGCCGACAAGGCGCTGCTGGAGAGTGTTGCCGCCAACCAGAATGCCTTCAGGAAGACTGTGGAGCACTGGACGGAGAGTCTTGTGAGTGTTGCCGCGGACATTGACAGGGAGCTGGCGCAGCTGGGGATGGAGGGCCTCGGGTATCCTTCCGACGAGAACCTCCAACCCAGCGCCAAGCTTGTCTTGTTCTTCAAGGGCGTGGCGACGGCCCTCCAGCGGCTCCGGGAGAAGATCCCAAAGCAGCTGGCCGACGAGTCGTGGAAGATCTGCGCGGGAGCTCTTCAGAAAGTGTTGGTGAAGGTGGCCTTCCACAATCCGGGCCTCAACCTCACCAACGTCCTCAAGACCCTGCCGCTGGATGCCGATCTGGAGGCGCTCAAGACCCTTGTCGCACCCATTGTGGACAAGGTGAGCGGTATCAAGAGGATCGAGGGCGATCGCGTAGATTAGGCCGCCCGTTTCTTCTTTTCTTGTCGCTGTTTGTCATGTTATGAAAACAATCTTTTAGAGCCGCGACAAGCTATCTTTGTAATATAAGTCTATTCTGGGTAATGATTGCAATGCTATTCCCTTTACTTGATTCCTCCCTTTGTATGTCTTTTTACCCTACGCTTTTAGGGAACTTGCCGGTGCAGGCACCTGAGCCGTGAGCGCTGAGTGCGGGACGTCAGCAGCCTGCTGGCGGTGCCGCTACCGACAAGAAACCTTGTCGCAACTAGTTGCAGCTCACTTAAGTTGTTGAGCGGACTCGAAACAAAGTAAGGGCGCAACTAGCTACGAGTTGGTTCCTCCGCGCACAGGTTTTCCATACAAAGTGCGGTCGTTCAAGGGAGATAACTTAAAATTTTAAAAAATCTGATTGCTCAAACTTTGGCAACTTAGCTTTTCTGTTGTTCGCTTCCCGGCAAGGTGAAACTTTCTTGAACGACGCCTGGTCCATACCATTATCTTCTCCTTTCCTCCCCGGCAAACTTGTGGGCAAGGGAACCTTCCTTTTCTTGAGAAAAAAGAAAGAAGAGAAAATAAAGATACGGAGCCTTACGGCTCGTTATTGCTTACCCTGGAGTAGGTGCTGCACAAAGTGTCAGATCATATATGCCAAAAAATAGAAAGCATAAAATTGACAAAATGTGCGGAGCACATGAGCTTTACTTATGCACGGGGTCTGCGCCCGGCTTTGTACAAAGGATTACATGCAACAGCGGCAAGACTTGTACAAAAGGTGGTTGCCGGAGCAGGTTCCGGTAACCGCGCCTTACGGGTAAAACTTACGAAGATGCTCAATGTTCCAGGAGTTGCTCACCGGAATGGCGTCTTCGGTCTCAAGGCGGACAGCGCCAGGCCTAGTGACTCGTTTCACCCGGTAAGGGCCTTCCCACTTCGGCGTCAACTTGTTGGAATTCTTGGCGGACTGAACACGCCAAAGAACAAGGTCGCCTTCCTCGAGACTTCTGGCATTAACTTTGCGGCTATGGTAGCGGCGCAAAGCTTGCTGGTAGCGAGCAGCTCGCACAGCAGCCTGAAGACGGTCTTCCTCAAGGAGCAGCGCGTCATCTTGTCGCAGCTGCTCTTGCTCGAGCTCATCATAAGCGAGCACTCGAGGTGACCCGTATACGAGTTCCGTGGGGAGAACTGCCTCTGCTCCATAGACTAGAGCGAAAGGTGTCTGGCCAGTGGCTCGATTTGGCGTCATCCTAATCGACCAAAGAACCACCGGCAGCTCCTCAATCCAGTTTCTTCCGCACTTGTGCAGCCTATCGAAAGTCCTGGTCTTGAGCCCGCGCAACACTTCAGCATTTGCCCTCTCCTCTTGACCGTTACTTCTCGGGTGAGCAACAGAAGCGAAGCAGACCTTGGCACCAAGATCTTGGACGTACTGCATGAAGGTGCGGCTCGTGAATTGTGTACCGTTGTCGGTGATTATCCTGTTAGGGATCTTGAAGCGGCAAACAATCGACCTGAAGAACTTGACTGTTGACTGTGCTGTCACCTTCCTCACTGGTTCCACTTCCGGCCACTTTGTGAACTTGTCGATTGCAATGTACAAGTACTCAAAGCCCCCGGCTGCTCGGGGAAAGGGGCCGAGGATGTCGAGCCCCCAGACCGAAAATGGCCAGGATAAAGGGATCGTCTGGAGAGCTTGAGCTGGTTGGTGTATCTGCTTGGAATGGAACTGGCACGCTTCACACTTGGTTACTTGTGCAGTTGCATCTTGGAGGGCTGTCGGCCAAAAGAAACCTTGCGGGAATGCTTTGCCAGCAAGTGCTCTTGCGCCGATGTGGTGACCACATATGCCTCCATGTATCTCTGCCAACAGCTTTTGTCCGTCTTCCCGGTGAATACACTTCAATTTCACACCGTTGAGTCTTCTTCTGTACAGTGTCTTGTCGACAAACTGGTACATACTTGACTGCCGGGCTACTCTTTCCGCTTCTTCTTGCTCTTCGGGAAGTTCTCCTGTCTGAAGGAAACGGACAATCTGCAGTGCCCATGCTGGAGCTTGTGGCTCGACAACAAGGACTAAAGGCAAATCTGCTGCTGCGGGAACATCCGCTTCTACGGCGAGAACTTGCGGCTCTGCCGGAGCTTGACGTTCCCCGGCAAGCTTGCCGGAGCAAAACTTGCCGAGAGCTTCTGCTTCAACGGAACAAACCCTGGGGTTTGCCGGAGCAGACTGCTCCTCAGCGCTCTTGGCGTTGATCTTGGGGACTGCTACGGGAACATCCGCTTCTACGGCGAGAACCTGCGGCTCTGCCGGAGCGTGACGTTCCCCGGCAAGCTTGCCGGAGCAAAACTTGTCGGGAGCTTCTACTTCAACGGAACAAACCCCAGGGCTTGCCGGAGCAGACTGCTCCTCAGCGCTCTTGGCGTTGATCTTGGGGACCTTATTGGCGGCGGCTTCGGGAAGCTCTGCCGGCAAATAGTCACCAGAAATCAACTTCCTCTTCTTGCTCTGTCCAGTTGATGGCATTACAGACGGTTGAGTCAGCTTGAGCACAAAGATCCCTGGTTCCACAGGTAACTTAAGTGCGGCGCACTTTGATAGGCCATCGGCAATGGCGTTCTGAGCTCTTGGAACATGCTCCATCTGTAGGCCGTCAAAGTTCTCTTCTAGCTTTCTCACTTCGTCGATGTAGGCTTCCATCAACGGACTCTGATAGCTCTTGTTCACTTGGCGGACAACAAGCTGCGAGTCACCCCTGACAATGAGCTTCTTGATCCCAAGGTCTGCCGCGATCTTGAGACCGGCAAGCAAGCCTTCATACTCTGCAGTATTGTTTGTTGCTTGCTCCTTGGGAAAGTGCATCTGGACTACGTACTTGAGGTGCTCTCCGGTGGGTGCGACAAGCAGCACGCCGGCGCCGGCGCCTTGCAGCGAAAAGGCACCATCAAAGTACATCAGCCACTCTTTGCCTGCTTCCTTGACGGGGATGCTCGTTTCTGGAATTTCTTCATCTGGTGTTGGCGTCCATTCTGCTATGAATTCTTCCAATGCTCTGCTTTGGATAGTTGAAGTACTCTCAAACTTAAGGCCAAAGCTTGACAGTTCCAGTGCCCACTCAACAATCCTGCCTGTCGCTTCTGGATTCTATAATATCCTCTTCAGCGGAAAGCGAGTGACAACTGTGATCTCATGTGCTTGGAAGTAATGGCGCAGCTTTCTCGAGGCCATGAGAAGGCCGAGAAGCAATTTCTGCACGCCAGAGTACCTTGACCTAGCCCCCTGCAGAAGGGAACTGACAAAGTAAACTGGGCGCTGCACCATTTTCTTCTGTATCTCCTCGCGCATGTGCACAGATCCATCTTTGTCGGGACCAGAGCTTGCCGGGGAAGCCCCCTGCTTGTCGCTGGATGCGCTTGCCATGGTTGCTGGCTCGTCATCTACCTCCCTCTCCGCTACTAACGCAGCACTAACCACTTGATTGGTTGCCGCTATATACAGCAGCAACTTCTCTTGTGGCTTAGGTGCGACAAGTATTGGAGTGGAGGACAGGTATCTCTTCAAGTCTTGCAGCGCAGCCTCCGCTTCCGGAGTCCATTTCATTGGACCTGCTTTTTTCAATATTTTGAAAAACGGCAGGGCGCGCTCAGCAGACCTAGAGATAAACCTGCTGAGAGCAGCCACGCAACCGGCAAGTCTTCGTACATCCTTGACGCGCTTTGGTGCTTCAATCTGCTCAATGGCCTTGATCTTGTCGGGATTGGCTTCGATTCCCCGCTGGGACACGAAGAACCCGAGAAGCTTGCCGGAGGGGACTCCAAACACACACTTCTCGGGGTTGAGCTTGAGGTTGATCTTGTGCAGATTTGCAAAAGTCTCGTCTAAATCTTGAATCAGAGTTGCCTTATTCTTGCTCTTGACCACTATGTCATCCATGTAGGCTTCCACATTTCTGTGTATTTGTGGCTCTAGAGTGACATGGACTACCCTTGCAAATGTTGAACCAGCATTTTTTAATCCGAAAGGCATCCGTATGAAACAGTACGTGCCACATGGAGTAATAAATGCGGTCTTCTCCTCATCCTCTTCTACCATGAAGATCTGATGGTATCCTGAATATGCGTCAAGAAATGAAAGCAAATCACATCCGGCTGTGGAGTCAACAATCTGGTCAATGCGCGGCAAAGGAAATGGGTCTTTGGGACAAGCTTTGTTAACATCGGTAAAGTCGAGACAAAGTCTCCATTTCCCGTTCGCCTTGCGCACGACTACAGGATTGGCCAACCACGTAGGATGGAGCACTCCTCTGACAAGGCCTGCTGCTTCCAACTTCTTGATCTCTTCTGCAATGAATTCTCGGTGCTCCACTGCTTGCTTCCTGACTTTCTGCTTGACGGGCCGCGCATGAGGACAAACGGCAAGATGGTGCTCAATTACTTTCCTGGGAACACCGGGGATGTCAGACGGTTGCCACGCAAACACGTCGACATTCGCCCGCAGGAAAGCAATGAGCGCGCTTTCCTATTTAGGGTCGAGAGTGGCACTGATGGTGAAGGTACCACCAGTTCCGTCCTCCTTGGCGGACACCTTCTTCGTCTCTGGTGGAGCTGCCATTGTCTTCTTACACTTGCCGGTGGAGCTCGATGGTGCGTCCTCGACGGCAGCGCAGCACTCCAAAGAGGTGCGCTTGCTAGAGTGGGCATCAGAACTCTTGCCGGACTTGGTATTCTTCCCCCCGGGAGCTTCAACGGCAAGTGACTTGCGATCTCCTGCGGCTGCTGCTTCCCGGTAGATCTTATCGGTGCAGATAAGAGCATCCTTCTTGTCGCCAGGGACAGAGATGACGCTTATCGGGCCTGGCATCTTCAGCATGTTGTATGCGTAGTGAGAGGCTGCCATGAACTTGGCGAGTGCCGGACGGCCAAGTATCCCATTGTAAGGCAATGGAATATCGGCAACGTCAAAAGTGACCCTCTCAGTCCTGAAGTTCAGCTCGCTGCCAAATGTTAGTGGCAACGTGACCTTCCCCTTCGGCTTGCTCCTTCCCGGGTTGATTCCTTGGAATGTGCCGGTCTCTTCAAGCTCGCTGTTAGGGATCTGGAGTTTCTGGAGTACAGCGGAGGAGATCAGGTTCAAGCCGGCCCCGCCGTCAACTAGCATCTTAGTGACCTTGAGGTTGCAGATAGTTGGTGAAACCAACATCGGTAAGCACCCGACCGCAGTTGTGCGATCAGGGTGGTCCTCAATATCAAAGATGATAGGCGTGCTGGACCATTTCAGAAGCTTGCGTGATTCGACGGGTGGTTCTACTGCATTGACTTCCCGCACCCACTGCTTGAGTTGGCGGTGTGAAGTATGCAGAGAAGCACCGCCGTCAACGCACAAGACCTCTGTGGCTTTCTGGAACTCCTGCTCACTGGTCTCGACATCATCCATGTCTTCGTCGTCATCGTCGTCATGTTCATCCTTGTCGCGGCCGCGGGGAGGTCTGTCTCCTTGCCGCTGCTTGGCCTTGCCGCGGCGTCCTCCCCGGCCGGCGCGCTTCTTGCCGGATTCTCCAGCGCCTCCTTGGGCCCTTTCCTTGTCTCGTCGCTCGTACTCAGCCTTTTGCTGCTGGACAAGCTGCTCGACCTTCTTGCAGCTCTGGAGGTCATGGCCCTTGGTGCGGTGAATCTTGCAGTATTGCTTGTCGGTGCCGTCCTGCTTGTCGGCGACAGCCACAGCCTGGCAGTTGGTGCATGCGGCAATCTCCTTGCCGGAGCTACCAGCTTTGCCTTTCTTGACTTCACCTTCGTTGCCAGACTGCTCAACGA
This sequence comes from Triticum urartu, assembly GCF_003073215.2. Lineage (NCBI taxonomy): Eukaryota > Viridiplantae > Streptophyta > Magnoliopsida > Poales > Poaceae > Triticum > Triticum urartu. The sequence continues at coordinate 490,401,454 of NC_053027.1, read as the reverse complement.
CTAGCACATCTTTGCCTTTCTTCTTCCTGTTCCGCCGTCGGTTTTTCTTTGCCGGGGCAGCATCCTCGCTGTCAGATCCTTCTGCTCCGGTATTCTCTCTAGGGAGTTTCCTTCCTTCCTCAGCACGTGCACACTTATCGGCCAGGGCATACAGCTCACTGACGTCTCTGATCCTGCACATCGCCATCTCCTCCCGCATCCTGCGGTTACGCACGTTCTGATGGAACGCGCTAATGACCGCGGCGGGGTGGACATCTGGGATGTTGTACTGTACACGGCTGAACCTCTGAATGTACTTGCGCAGGGGCTCTCCCTCCTTCTGGGCGAGCAGATGAAGGTCACTCTCTTGGCCATGAGGTTTGTGGCCGCCTGTAAAGGCGCCGACAAACTGATGGTGTAGGTCCGCCTAGGAGGATATGGAGTTGTCTGGCAAGTGCATGAGCCAGGACCTGACATTGGGCTTGAGCAAGTAGTTGGCAAGGATCTTGTCGTCTCGCCCCCCGGCAGCTTGCACCGCGATGGTGTAGATGCTGAGGAACTCCGACGGATGCGTCTTGCCGTCGTACTTCTCTGGAACGTCTGGCTTGAAATTCTTCGTGCTGGGCCACTGGACTTGCTGCAGCTCATGAGTAAACGCAGGGAAACCTACCGCGTAGGGCAAGTCGCCTGGTTCCACTGGCGCATGCATGTCGACAGAGGGGCCAGCGCGCTGGTCTGATTGACGTCGCGCTTCTCTTCGGCGCTCGATGCGAGTACGAGCGTCTTCTTGCTGTCGTTCGTGAAGAACTTGGCGCTGATCGCGGCGAGCTCGCGGATCTGATGACGTGGTGGAGTCGCTGTCGAGGTGGATCCGGCGAGTCGGCGATCTTGGCCTTCGGGGCGGAGAGTGCACAGTGGTTGCACCCCCACCAGTCTTGTCACCACCGGCTCGTGCCTGGCTGACTTGCCGTGGCTGCGACGTGCTCGGCTGCCGTTGCGTGTCGCCGTTGGCAAAGCCGATGAGATTCTGAATGGTGGCCCTCCAGTCGTCGATCTTGTCTGCCATTGGAAGGTAGTCCAGGAGCAGTTGAGCTCGCGCCAAAGCTTCTGCTGCAGTGGCGGGTGGTGGTGGCGAACGGTGCGAGGAGCGGGATATGCTCGGACTTCTAACTATGTTAGAAGGAGAAGTATCCCGTCCAGGCGACCGTGCCTCGCTCGTGCCAGCATGTTGGCGTGCATGCTGGTCTTGAGCACTCCGAGATCCACCAGCTCGATCTTGGTCCAGCAAACGCATGGTACCGTGAGTACCATGACACTGCCGGTCCCGCGCCTCCTGAGATGGGCGCGGTGCATGTACGGACGCCGAGGTCTTGGAGTGCGCCCGGTCGTTGTGGGAGCCGGCGACGCCGCCGACGGGCAGCACAACCTTGTCCTTGGACCTGGCAGCACCGTGAGCTCCCTCGTCAACGCCCGTTCTTCCGCCGGCACCTGCTCCATCAGACGTTTGCTCCGGCGATGGTGGGTTCGGCGCGGACGGAGCAGCCGTCTACGAAGCCTTCTTCTTCGGCGGCATGTCGATGAAGATGATGAAGATCTGGCTCGCGTTAACACCGGATCTGGTTCACACAACCTCGACGCCCCCTACCCGGCGCGCCAAAGATGCCGGGGTACTGATCCACGAGCACCTATGGGACCGGCGGACCGAGTCCCTTTCGGTTCGGCGGGGGCGGAGGTCGCACAAAGAGCAGATCGAGGCGAAACACACGAGCGGTTTACCCAGGTTCGGGCCGCACGGATGCGTAAAACCCTACTCCTGCTTTGTGGTTTATATTGAGTTCTTGCTCGGGAGCGCGGAGTGCTACAGTACACACCAGCAGCTAACGAGACCGAGCGTGAGTGTTCCCTGGACTAGCTAAACCCCCTCTACGTTGCGCATGGGCCTCCTTTTATATGCTCAAGGGGTCACCGACAGGTGGCAACGTAGGCAAGGGTAAAAATGGTAAGGTGCTGCGGTAGGTACAACTACCTGCTACAGTGTATCATACCTAACCCTGACGGCAGGGGACAAGGGCATTAAATGCCTGTCTGCGTCTCCTAGACAGTGCAAAAGGGACCGTCAGGGACGCCACCGCTCGCCACGATGGCAATCTTGTCAGCGCCGCTTGCCACCGCGCGCCGCTGGCTGCACAGCCACCCGCCACGCACGCCTGAAAGGGTCCCAGAGCGACACGTTGGTGGATGTGCTGGAGCGCGGGCACAGAGTAGTGGCTTGCCGCGGCAAGCGCCTTACCGCGGTCGTTGTCTTGTCGCGTCCGGGAGCTTGTCGCTCACCGGGCCTTGCTGGGACGCGCGGCGCGTCGCGGCAAGTTCCTTGAGATGCCTTGATTGGCCTTCCCGGCAAGCTCCTCTTGCCGGGGTCTTGAGATGCCTTGGTTGGCCTTCCCGGCAAGCTCCTCTTGCCGGGGTCTTGTCTACTTGGCTTGGATACTTTGTTCTTGAATGGCTCCAAAGGAACCACGGAGGACCTTGGTGGTCACCCGGCAAGCCTTGCCGCGGGATGCTGCGACTGCCCGTGCACAAGTTCGGGATACTAGGGTACCCCTACTCTAGTACACCGACACCATGTCTGTACATGCTAGGCTCGCAAGTCAACCTAAGTGTATTGCGTGTGTAAATCTGTCTTACACCCGTTGTATGTGAACGTTGGAATCTATCACACCCGATCATCACGTGGTGCTTCGAAACAACGAACTGTCGCAACGGCGCACAGTTAGGGGGAACACTTTCTTGAAATTATTATGAGGGATCATCTTATTTACTACCGTCGTTCTAAGTAAACAAGATGCAAAAACATGATAAACATCACATGCAATCAAATAATAGTGACATGATATGGCCAATATCATATAGCTCCTTTGATCTCCATCTTGGGGCTCCATGATCATCTTGTCACCGGCATGACACCATGATCTCCATCATCGTGTCTTCTTGAAGTTGTCTCGTCATCTATTACTTCTAATACTATGGCTAACACTTTAGCAATAAAGTAAAGTAATTACATGACGTTTATGTTGACACGCAGGTCATAAATAAATAAAGACAACTCCTATGGCTCCTGCCGGTTGTCATACTCATCGACAAGCAAGTCGTGATCCCTATTACAAGAACATGATCAATCTCATACATCACATATATCATTCATCATTCATCACAACTTTTGGCCATATCACATCACAAAACACTTGCTGCAAAAACAAGTTAGACGTCCTCTAATTGTTGTTGCAAGTTTTTACGTGGCTGCTATAGGTTTCTAGCAAGAACGTTTCTTACCTACGCCAAAACCACAACGTGAATTGCCAATTTATATTTACCCTTCATAAGGACCCTGTTCATCGAATCCGATCCGATTAAAGTGGGAGAGACAGACACCCGCTAGCCACCTTATGCAACTAGTGCATGTCAATCGGTGGAACCGGTCTCACGTAAGCGTACGTGTAAGGTTGGTCTGGGCCGCTTCATCCCACGATGCCGCCGAATCAATATAAGACTAGTAACGGCAAGCAAATTGACAATATCGACGCCCACAACTACTTTGTGTTCTACTCGTGCATAGTAACTACGCATAGACCTAGCTCTGATACCACTGTTGGGGAACATTGCAGAAAACAAAAAAGTTCCTACGTTTCACCAAGATCAATCTATGGAGTCAACTAGCAACGAGAGGAGAGTGCATCTACATACCCTTGTAGATCGCGAGCGGAAGCGTTCAAGAGAACGGGGATGATGGAGTCGTACTCGCCGTGATCCAAATCACCGATGACCAAGTGCCGAACGGACAGCACCTCCGCGTTCAACACACGTACGGAGCGGATGATGTCTCCTCCTTCTTGATCCAGCAAGGGGGAAGGAGAGGTTTATGAAGATCCAGCAGCACGACGGCGTGGTGGTGGATGCAGCAGTGATCGCAGCAGGGCTTCGCCGAGTTTCTGCGAGAGGGAGAGGTGTAGCAGGGGAGAGGGAGGCGCCAAGACTTGAGGTGTAGCTGCCCTCCCTCCCCCCTTTATATAGGCCCCCTAGGGGGTGCGCCGGCCCTAGGAGATGGGATCTCCTAGGTGGGGCGACGGCCAAGGGGGTGGAGTACCCCCCAAGGCAAGTGGAGGCGCCCCCTCCCCTAGGGTTCCCAACCCTAGGCGCATGGGGGGGCCCAAGGGGGGGGGGGCGCACCAGCCCTCTATGGGCTGGTTCCCCTCCCCACTTCATCCCATGGGGCCCTCCGGGATGGGTGGCCCCACCCCACCCGGTGGACCCCCGGGACCCATCCGGTGGTCCCGGTACAATACCGGTGAACCCGAAACTTTCCCGATGGCCGAAACTACACTTCCTATATATAATTCTTCACCTCCAGACAATTCCGGAACTCCTCGTGACATCCAGGACCTCATCCGGGACTCCGAACAACTTTCGGATTACTGCATACTCATATCTATACAACCCTAGCGTCACCGAACCTTAAGTGTGTAGACCCTACGGGTTCGGGAGACAAGCAGACATGACCGAGACGACTCTCTGGTCAATAACCAACAGCGGGATCTGGATACCCATGTTGGCTCCCACATGCTCCTCGATGATCTCATCGGATGAACCACGATGTCGAGGACCTAATCAATCCCGTACTCAATTCCCTTTGTCAATCGGTACGTTACTTGCCCGAGACTCGATCGTCGGTATCCCAATACCTTGTTCAGTCTCGTTATCGGCAAGTCACTTTACTCGTACCGTAATGCATGATCCCGTGATCAACCACTTGATCACATTGAGCTCATTATGGTGATGCATTACCGAGTGGGCCCAGAGATACCTCTCTGCCATATGGAGTGACAAATCCCAGTCTCGATTCGTGGCAACCCAACAGACACTTTCGAAGATACCTGTAATGTACCTTTATAGTTAACCAGTTACGTTGTGACGTTTGGCACACCCAAGGCACTCCTACGGTATCCGGGAGTTGCACAATCTCATGGTCTTAGGAAATGATACTTGACATCTAGAAAAGCTACAGCAAACGAACTCCATGATCTTTGTGCTATGCTTAGGTTTGGGTCTTTTCCATCACATCATTCTCCTAATGATGTGATCCCGTTATCAATGACATCCCCATGTCCATAGCTAGGAAACCATGACTATCTGTTGATCAACGAGCTAGTCATCTAGAGGCTCACTAGGGACACATTGTGGTCTATGTGTTCACACATGTATTACGATTTCCGTATAATACAATTATAGCATGAATAATAGACAATTATCATGAACAAGGAAATATAATAATCATTTTATTATTGCCTCTAGGGCATATTTCCAACAGGGATTGCCATGCAACGGATGCACTAGAGCTATAAATGTATGAAAGCTCAACAAAATAAACTAAGTGGGTGTGCATCCAACTTGCTTGCTCACGAAAACCTTGGGCACTTGAGGAGGCCCATTGTTGGAATATACAAGCCAAGTTCTATAATGAAAATTCCCACTAGTATATGAAAGTGACAAAACAAAAGACTCTCTATCATGAAGATTATGGTGCTACTTTGAAGCACAAGTGTGGCAAAGGATAGTAACATTGTCACTTCTCTCTTTTTCTCTCATTTTTTGGGCCTTCTTTTATATGGCCTTTCTCTTTTTTTTTCTTTTTTTCCTCACTTGGGACAATGCTCTAGAAAATGATGATCATCACACTTCTATTTACTTACAACTCAATGATTACAACTCGATGCTAGAACAAAAGATGACTCTATATGAATGCCTCCGGTGATGAACCGGGATATGCAATGATCCAACAGTGACATGTATGAAAGAATTATGAATGGTGGCTTTGCCACAAATACTATGTCAACTACATGATCATGCTAAGCAATGTGACAATGATGAATGTGTCATGATAAACGGAATGGTGGAAAGTTGCATGGCAATATATCTCGGAATGGCTATGGAAATGCCATAATAGGTAGGTATGGTGGCTGTTTTGAGGAAGATATAAGGAGGTTTATGTGTGAAAGAGTGTATCATATCACGGGGTTTGGATGCACCGGTGAAGTTTGCACCAACTCTCAATGTGAGAAAGGGCAATGCATGGTACCGAAGAGGCTAGCAATGATGGGAGGGTGAGAGTGCGTATAATCCATGGACTCAACATTAGTCATAAAGAACTCACATACTTATTGAAAAAATCTACAAGTCATCAAAACCAAGCATTACGCGCATGCTCCTAGGGGGATAGATTGGTAGGAAAAGACCATCGCTCGTCCCCGACCGCCACTCATAAGGAAGACAATCAAAAAACACCTCATGTTTCAAATTTGTTACATAACGTTTACCATACGTGCATGCTATGGGACTTGCAAACTTCAACACAAGCACTTCTCAAATTCACAACTACTCAACTAGCACGACTTTGATATTATTACCTCCATATCTCAAAACAATCATCAAGCATCAAACTTCTCTTAGTATTCAAAACACTCATAGGAATTTTTTTAATAATCTTGAATACCTAGCATATTAGGATTATTTAAGAAAATTACCATGATATTTAAGACTCTAAAAATAATCTAAGTGAAGCATGAGAGATCAATAGTTTCTATAAAACAAATCCACCACCGTGCTCTAAAAGATATAAGTGAAGTACTAGAGCAAAACTATATAACTCAAAAGATATAAGCGAAGCACATAGAGTATTCTAACAAATTCCAAAACATGTATGGCTCTCTCAAAAGGTGTGTACAACAAGGATGATTGTGGTAAACTAACAAATAAAGACTCAAATAATACAAGACACTCCAAGCAAAACACATATCATGTGGTGAATAAAAATATAGCTCCAAGTAAAGTTACCGATAGAAGTAGACGAAAAGAGGGGCGCCTTCCGGGGCATCCCCAAGCTTTGGATTTTAGGTGTCCTTATATTATCTTGGGGGTGCCATGGGCATACCCAAGCTTAGGCTCTTGCCACTCCTTGTTCCATAATCCATCAAATCTTTACCCAAAACTTGAAAACTTCACAACACAAAGCTCAAAGTAGAAAATCTCGCGAGCTCCGTTAGCGAAAGAAAACAAAAGACCACTTCAAGGTACTGTAATGAACTCATTATTTATTTATATTGGTGTTAAACCTACTGTATTCCAACTTCTCTATGGTTTATAAACTACTTTACTAGCCATAGATTCATCAAAATAAGCAAACAACACACGAAAAACAGAATCTGTCAAAAACAGAACAGTCTGTAGTAATATGTAGCTAGTGCAAGATCGGGAACCCCAAAAATTCTAAAATAAATCACTGGACGTGAGGAATTCATCTATTAATCATCTTTAAAAATAATTAACTAAATATCACTTTCCAAATAAAAATGGCAGCAGTTCTCGTGAGCGCTAAAGTTTCTATTTTTTACAACGAGATTAACAAGACTTTCCCCAAGTCTTCCCAACAGTTCTACTTGGCACATACACTAATTAAACACAAAAACATAACCTAAACAGAGGATAGATAAATTATTTATTACTAAACAGGAGCAAAAAGCAAGAAATAAAAATAAAATTGGGTTGCCTCCCAACAAGCGCTATCGTTTAATGCCCCTAGCTAGGCATAGCAAGGATAGATCTAGGTATTGCCATCTTTGGTTGGCAATCTATAAGTGGCTCTCATAATAGATTCATAAGGTAATTTAATTTTCTTTCTAGGAAAGTGTTCCATGACTTTCCTTAACGGAAATTGGAATCTAATATTTCCTTCCTTCATATCAATAATTGCACCAATCGTTCTAAGGAAAGGTCTACCAAGAATAATAGGACATGAAGGATTGCAATCTATGTCAAGAACAATAAAATCTATGGGTACATAATTCCTATTTTCAACAATAAGAACATCATTAATTCTTCCCATAGGTTTCTTAATAGTGGAATCCGCAAGGTGCAAGTTTAGAGAGCAATCATCAAAATCACGGAAACCTAACAAATCACACAAAGTCTTTGGATTCGTGGAAACACTAGCACCCAAATCACACAAAGCATAGCATTCATGATATTTAATTTTAATAGTTGGTTCCCACTCATCATAAAGTTTTCTAGGGATAGAAACCTCTAATTCAAGTTTTTCTTCATAAGATTGCATCAAGGCATCAACGATATTTTTAGTGAACGCTTTATTTTGACTATAAGCGTGAGGAGAATTTAGCACAGATTGGAACAAGGAAATACAATCAATCAAAGAGCAATTTTCATAATTAAATTCCTTGAAATCCAAAATAGTGGGTTTATCAACATCTAGGGTTTTAATTTCTTCAATCCAACTCATCAATCTTAAGCAATTTTTCTTCGATCAAAGCATTAAAATTATTTTGTGAAGTAATAAATTCTTTAATATTAGATTCAAAATCAGAGGGCATCTTATTATAATTTCCATACAAATTGTTGTAGGAATTACCATAATTATTAGAGGGATTACTAGGATAAGGCATAGGATTAAAATTTCCTCTATACGCGTTGTTACCAAAATTGTTCCTACCAACAAAATTCACATCCATGGATTCATTATTATTCTCAATCAAAGTAGACAAGGGCATATCATTAGGATCAGAAGAAACACTTTTACTAGCAAATAATTTCATAAGTTCATCCATCTTTCCACACAAAACATTAATTTCTTCTATCGCATGCACCTTTTTATTAGTAGATCTTTCAGTATGCCATTGAGAATAATTAACCATAATATTATCTAGGAGTTTAGTAGCTTCTCCTAAAGTGATTTACATAAAAGTGCCTCCCGCGGCCGAATCTAAAAGATTTCTAGAAGCAAAATTCAATCCGGCAATTTTTTTTGTATAATCATCCACAAATTCAAACCATGAGTAGGGCAATTACGTATCATTAATTTCATCCTCTCCCAATCTTGTGCAACATGTTCATGATCAAGTTGCTTAAAATTCATAATATCGTTTCTAAGGGAGATGATCTTAGCGGGAGGAAAATACTTAGAGATAAAAGCATCTTCGCACTTATTCCATGAATCAATACTATTTTTAGGCAAAGATGAAAACCATGCTTTAGCACGATCTCTAAGTGAAAAAGGAAATAGCTTCAATTTAACAATATCGTTATCCACATATTTCTTCTTTTGCATATCACACAAATTAATGAAGCTATTTAGATGGGTAGCGGCATCTTCACTAGGAAGGCCGGAAAACGGATCTTTCATGACAAGATTCAGCAAAGCAGTATTAATTTCACAAGATTCAGCATCGGTAAGAGGAGCAATCGGAGTGCTAATAAAATCATTGTTGTTGGTATTGGTAAAGTCACACAATTTAGTGTTATCTTGAGCCATCATGACAAGCAAGTAATCCAACACACAAGCAAACAAAAAGCAAGCGGGCAAAAAGAGGCAAATAGAGGAAGAGAGGGAGGATAGAGAGAGAGGGCGAATAAAACAACAAGGGTGAAGTGGGGGAGAGGAAAATGAGAGGCAAATGGCAAATAATGTAATGCGGGAGATAAGGATTGTGATGGGTACTTGGTATATTGACTTTTGTGTAGACTTCCCGACAACGGTGCCAGAAATCCTTCTTGCTACCTCTTGAGCACTGCTTTGGTTTTCCCCGAAGAGGAAGGGATGATGTAGCATAGTAGCGTAAGTATTTCCCTCAGTTTTTGAGAACCAAGGTATCAATCCAATAGGAGGCTACGCGCGAGTCCCTCGTACCTGCACAAAGCAAATAAATCCTCGCAACCAATGCGATAAGGGGTTGTCAATCCCTACACGGCCACTTACGAGAGTGAGATCTGATAGATATGATAAGATAATATTTTTGGTATTTTTATGATAAAGACGCAAAGTAAAATAAAAGCAAAGGAAGTAACTAAGTATTGGAAGATTAATATGATGAAGATCGACCCGGGGGCCATAGGTTTCACTAGTGGCTTCTCCCAAGAGCATAGGTATTCTACGGTGGGTGAACAAATTACTGTTGAGCAATTGACAGAATTGAGCATAGTTATGAGAATATCTAGGTATGATCATGTATATATGCATCACGTCCGAGACAACTAGACCGACTCCTGCCTACATCTACTACTATTACTCCACTCATCGACCGCTATCCAGCATGCATCTAGAGTATTAAGTTCATGAAAACAGAGTAACGCCTTAAGAAAGACGACATGATGTAGAGGGATAAACTCATGCAATATGATGAAAACCCCATCTTGTTACCCTCGATGGCAACAATACAATACGTACCTTGCTGCCCCTACTGTCATTGGGAAAGGACACCGCAAGATTGAACCAAAGCTAAGCACTTCTCTCATTGCAAGAAAGATCGATCTACTAGGCCAAACCAAACTGATAATTCGAAGAGACTTGCAAAGATAACCAATCATACATAAAAGAATTCAGAGAAGATTCAAATATTGTTCATAGATAGACTTGATCATAAACCCACAATTCATCGGTCTCAACAAACACACCGCAAAAAGAAGATTGCATCGAATAGTTCTCCACAAGAGAGGGGGAGAACATTGTATTGAGATCCAAAAAGAGAGAAGAAGCTATCTAGCTAATAACTATGGACCCGTAGGTCTGAGGTGAACTACTCACACTTCATCGGAGGGGCTATGGTGTTGATGTAGAAGCCCTCTGTGATGGATACCCCCTCCGACGGAGCTCCGGAACAGGACCCAAGATGGGATCTCGTGGATACAGAAAGTTGGGGCGGTGGAATTAGGGTTTTGGCTCCGTATCTGATCGTTTGGGGGTACGTAGGTATATATAGGAGGAAGGAGTACGTCGGTGGAGCAACAGGGGGCCCACGAGGGTGGAGGGCGCGCTTGGAGGGGTAAGCGCGCCCCTACCTCGTGGCCTCCTCCCATGTTTCTTGACGTAGGGTCCAAGTCCCCTGGATCATGTTCGGTGAGAAAATCACGTTCCCGAAGGTTTCATTCCGTTTGGACTCCGTTTGATATTCCTTTTCTTCGAAACCCTAAAATAGGCAAAAAACAACAATTCTGGGTTGGGCCTCCGGTTAATAGGTTAGTCCCAAAATAATATAAAAGTGGATAATAAAGCCCAATAATGTCCAAAACAGTAGATAAATATAGCATGGAGCAATCAAAAATTATAGATACGTTGGAGACGTATCAGGGTCCGATCACATTCACTTAGCAGAATAAGCAACTTGAAGTATTAGCAATAAGTGAATGCTGTAGAGGACATAAACTCATATATATATATATTATATAGCCAATGAAGAAAAACGACAGAAAGAGTGAAGACAATGCAAAGTTGAAGAACAACTGAGGAATTTCAAAGTGAGGAAAAACTCAGATTGAGGATTTTCAACTTTTGGTAGTGGCGTGACCCACCGTATAAGAATGATGGTTTCAAACACCGCATACAATTGTCGTAGGGTTCTAAGAATCAAATTCTTCATTAATTTCTTCACACTTAGTGGGTTAGTCTTCATTGATTGAAGAAAAACGTTACTTTGTGTGTTGCACATCTAAGTCATCAATTTTGCACAAGTGTTAGGATGTGTGTCCTTTTCAAAGGACATTCGAAGATTCTAGGATATTTAGCTCACACCTAAACTTGCTAAATCTCTTCTCATCCAAGGCTTAGTGAAGATATCGGCTAGCTGTTCTTCAGTCTTCACATGCTCAATAGAGATGTCACCCTTCAACACATGATCACGATGAAAATGATGACGAATCTGAATGTGCTTTGTCTTCGAGTGCTGAACTGGGTTATGAGCAATCTTGATGGCACTCTCGTTGTCACAGTAGAGAGGTACATTCTTCATGTTGATGCCGTAGTCCATGAGGGTTTGTTTCATCCATAGCAATTGAGCACAGCAAGAACCATCAGCAATGTACTCAGCTTCAGTAGTAGACAGTGATACGCAGTTCTGTTTCTTCGAAGACCAACAGACGAAGAATCGTCCGAGGAAATGGCATGTGCCATATGTTGACTTGCGGTCCACACGATCACCAGCATGGTCAGAGTCTGAATATCCAATGAGATCAAAAGCCGAGCCCTTGGGATACCATAATCCAAGTGTTGGTGTGTGAGCTAGATATCGAAAAATATGCTTCACAGCCTTATTGTGTGATTCCTTCGGTGTAGCTTGAAATCGGGCACACATGCAAACACTAAGCATAATATCTGGCCTAGATGCACATAAATACAATAAAGAACCAATCATGGAGCGGTATACCTTTTGATCAAAGTCAATACCATTTCCATCAGTGCATATATGGCCATTTGTGGGCATAAGGATTTTGACTCCTTTGCAATCTTGCATGCCGAATTTTCTCAGTACATCCTTGGGGTATGTATCCTGAGATATGAATATGCCATTTCATTGTTGATGAATCTAAAGACCTAAGAAGAATTTCAATTCTCCCATCATAGACATTTGATATTATTCACTCATCATATAGGCAAATTCATCACTGTAACATTGGTCAGTACAGCCGAAAATGATATCATCATCATATATTTGGCACACAAACTATTCACCGTCATAAGATTTAGTGAAAAGAGTTGGGTTAAGTGAACCGGGTTTGAAGCCTTTCTTCATGAGGAATTCCTTCAAGGTATCATACCACGCCCGAGGGGCCTGCTTGAGGCCATAGAGGTCCTTATTGAGTCTGAAGACTTTGGATCTTCAAAACCTGGGTGTTGAGCAACATATACTTCTTCCTCAAGCTTACCATTGAGGAATGCACTTTTCACATCCATTGGATATAAGATGATATCATGATGGTTAGCATAAGCAAGTAATATGCGAATAGCTTCAAGTATAGCAACATGTGCAAAAGTTTCATCAAAGTCAATTCCTTCAACCTGTGTGTAGCCTTGCGCTACAAGTCATGCCTTATTCCTCACCACAAGGCCATTTTCATCTTGCTTGTTGTGGTAGATCCACTTTGTGCCAATGATATTGTGCTTGTGAGGATCTGGCTGTTTGACCAGTTCCCAGACGCCGTTGAGCTCGAATTGATGTAATTGCTCTTGCATAGCTTGAATCCACTCAGGCTCCAGAAATACTTCATATACCTTAGTGGGCTCTGTGATAGATACGAAAGCAAAGTGCCCATAAAAGTTAGATAAATGTGAAGCTCTTGAGCGTGTGAGAGGACCTGGAATGTTGATGTCGCTGACAATTTTCTCAATTTGCACTTCATTTGCAACGCAAGGATGAGCTGGTTGTCGTTGAGGAATTTGATCAGCATTTTCTTCAGCATCATTTTCCTCAGGTGCATCAGCATGACGTTCTTCATGTTCTGGAATGACTTCTTCAGTAGATTCTTCGGTAGGAATGACATCCTCAGTAGCCTTGAACTTAATAGATTCCTCAGGAGGTATTTCATCTATCACAAGAGGTAGGTGCTCTCTTTGCGAGCCATTAGTCTCATCGAACCGCACATTTACAGTTTCAACAACCTTGTGGTGATAGGTGTTGAAGACTCTGTAGGTGTGCGAGTCCTTACCATAACCAAGCATAAAACCTTCATGTGCTTTCGGTGCGAATTTAGAACTGTGATGAGGATCTCTAATCCAGCATTTAGCATTGAAGACTTTGAAATAACTCACATTGGGTTTCTTGTCAGTGAGAAGTTCATATGCAATTTTCTAGAAGAATTTTTGAAGATATACCATGTTGATGATGTGGCACGCAGTATCAATTGCCTCAGGCCAGAAGCGAGGAGGCGTCTTGTACTCATCAAGCATAGTGCGGGCATCTCAACAAGAGTCCTGTTCTTGCGCTCCACGACGCCATTTTGCCGAGGAGTATAAGGAGCAGATAACTCATGAGTAATACCAAGTTAACCAAGATAGTCATCAAGACCAGTGTTCTTGAACTCAGTACCATTGTCACTTCTGATGTGCTTGATCTTCACACCAAAGTTGGTTGAAGCCCTCGAGGAAAATCGTTTGAAGACTTCTTGCACTTTAGTTTTGTAAGTGATGATGCACCCATGTATATAGAGAATAATCATCAACAATGACAAAGCCATATAAAGATGCAACATTAGTAAATGTGGCATAGTGAGTAGGGACAAAGAGATCCATGTGAAGCAATTCAAATGGACGAGTGGTAGTCATGATGGTCTTTGAGGGATGCTTGGCCTTGTTCACCTTTCCGGCTTCACAAGCTCCACACAAATGGTCCTTGAGGAATTTGACACCCTCGATGACAATGACATGGTTCTTCTTCGCGACCGTGTGTATGTTCCTCATCCCAGCATGACCAAGTTGTCGAGGCCATAGCCAGCCTTCTAAAGCTTTTGCAAGTAGACATGTAGCAGGTTGTGGTCCTGTAGAGAAATCAACAATATACAAATCTCCTCTCCTAAAGCCTTCGAAGACTTTGGAATTGTCAGCTTCCATGATCACAACACAATGATACTTGCCAAAGACAACAACCATATTAAGATCACAAAGCATTGAGACAAACATGAGGTTGAACCCTAAGGACTCGACAAGCATGACTTTGTCCATGTGTCGATCCTTTGAGATTGCAACCTTACCTAGACCCAATACCTTGCTTTTGCCTTTGTCAGCGTAGGTGATATGCTTCAGATGTGATGGAGATAAAGCAGATTCCATCAATAAGCTCCTGTCACCAGTCATGTGATTTGTACATCCACTATCGAGGACCCACTCAGTGGCTTTGGGTTGATCATCCTGCAGATGAATTAGTGCAACTTACAAACTCATATACTTCATCAGTGAAGAATATGATATCAATTTCATCAGATCAATTTCATCAAGCAATAGAACAGATAAAGCTGTGTGAGGACGTGAGAAATGAAAATTCATTTCTTCATGATTAGCTTGCATCCTTTCAAGCATATTCAGGACTCCAGCAAATTCTTCAGACGATTAAGTTCGTCTGGAGACCTGACCCTGCATAAGAGATTATTTCTTTTTCTTCACCACCCACATCTGAAGGGGTGGCAAAGAGTTCATCATTCTGCGAGCTCCATAAGAGAAAGGTGGCATAGATGCCAATCCACTTTGTTTCACATAAGAGGGATTAGGGTAAGCATAAGAGTAAGGAGAGAAATTCTTCGAGGATTTATGAACATAATGATTTGAAGAATAATGCACATATCCATAATCCTTAGAACTTTCCTGCGAAATAGACGGGTCAGCACGATGATGCTCATATGAGGACTTTGATCCTTTTGAGGAATTTGATTCATGTGAGGAATTTGGTCCGTATGAGGAATTTGATCTAGGGTTCCTATTCTTCATATGTGGTTTCATGATGACATTCACCCGAAGACTTTCAAGGCACCTTTTGGGAACCCAGATTTTCTTCATAGGAGAACCGTTCCTACA
Source organism: Triticum urartu (assembly GCF_003073215.2). Lineage (NCBI taxonomy): Eukaryota > Viridiplantae > Streptophyta > Magnoliopsida > Poales > Poaceae > Triticum > Triticum urartu. Next base: position 490,386,081 of record NC_053027.1, on the reverse strand, counting down.
GTTAGTGCCAACATATCTAGCAAATACTTCACCATTCTGATTTTTGAACAGTTTATAGTTGGATTCAATTGACTCAGAAGAATATGAAGATTCACATGTAAAGTCAGATAAAGTAGATGAATCCACTGAAGGTCCCTTTGCAGCAACCCATGAGATTTTGGAATACTGCTCAGGTTTCCAGTAGGTCCCATCAGCATTAAGTTTCCTCTCAAAGGCAATACCCTCTTTCCTAGGGTTCCTGTTGAGGATTTGCTTTTTAAGCACATCACAAAGAGCCTGATGCCCTTTGAGGCTTTTGTACATGCCTGTCATATACAATTCCTTCAGCCCTGCATCATCAGTGATACTAGCAATTGTCGGATTTCGGGTTCCGGCAGACCCTTGAGGTTCGAACACTGGGGTGCGCGTGGAGATTTTGCCTTCTACCTACCTGCACCCCTCCGCCTCGCTAAGATCTAAGCTATGGAAAGAACAGCACAAGAGACAAAGGGTTTATACTGGTTCGGGCCACCGTTGTGGTGTAATACCCTACTCCAGTGTGTGGTGTGGTGGATTGCCTCTTGGGCTAATGATGATGAGCTATACAAGGAAGAACAGCCTCGCGAGGGTCTGTTCTTGGCTGGGGCGATGAACCCTTCTCTCTCTCTCTTCTCGATTGCGATCCAATCTCCTCCCCTCTACCCTGTGGGTGGCTAGTCCTATTTATAGGCAAAGGCCCTGGGCCTCTTCCCAAATATTGAGCGGGAAGGGCGCCAACAATTGGCCATTTTGAAGGGGAACATCTGGTACACTTATCCTGACTAAAGTTGGTCCTCGCCTGCCAAAGGCTCTGGTGGTGACGCTGGCTTGGGCTCCACAATGACTTCCTCCCTGCCGTTGGACTGGTCTTGGTCTCGTTGCACCGAAACGGGTGCCTTTGCTTTATGCTCTCGCCTGCACTTGCTCCCTTTGCACCAAAGAGGAAAGAAGGACACTGCGCAGGCTGGCGCCCGCCTGGCACCCTTGGTCATCATGGCTTGCGTCACGGGCACCTCGTGAGGTACCCCGCCTTGATCTCTCCACCTCCTCACGAGCCAGCCTGATGAGGCCGTGCCTGAGGAAGCTCCGTGTCGTCTGCCCCGCGAGTCTTGGCCCCTCGCGAGGGTCTTGGGTCTATGTTGATGAAGATGGGCCGTGCTGGGACCCCATTTGAGCCACGCCGCAGGCCGCAGGCAGGCAAGTCTGGGGACTCCCGTTCCCAGAACGCTGACAGTAGCCCCTGGGCCCAAGGCGCGCCCGGACTTGGCCATGCAGGGAGGTGAAAGGGCAAGGGCAAAGCGCCGCGGGCCCTAAAAGCCTGCGGCCTTGGGCGCCGCATGGCGGTTGATTGGGCGTGGGCGGTAGTGTTCCCCCACGCCCCCCTTATTTTGCGCCATGCTAAGCGGACTCGTAGTCGTACACAGCCGCTCCCCTCTTTGTTGCTCTAGCGCCCTCTATCCTTCCTCCGCTCGAATTCCAGCTTCTGTTTTCAACCCAATCTCGAACCTTCCCCCCCTTCCCATCGCCATGGCTCCGACGAAGAAGGGAAGAGGGAAGAAACCCATGCCTCCACCTTGCTCGCCGCTGTTGGCGGCCCCCACCGAGGGCTTGGGCAAGGTCAGCTCGGCTCTGGCCACTATCTTCAACGAATGCGGGAGGACGACGGCTTGGCCCGCGTCCCACTTCTCCATCGACAGGATAGTAACCGAGGTCCCGTATTTTGCCGACGCCCTGTGGGCGGGTCTGGTTCCCCCCTTTTCTGATTTATTCAATGCTGTGCTTTCCCACTATCAGATCCACATGATGCATCTGGGTCCTGAATCCATCACCCTCCTTTCGGTCTCCGCCTTTGTTTGCGAGGCAATGATGGGCATCCTTCCTTCAGTTGCCTTGCTGCGCCACTTCTTCTCTCTGCGCCCTGTCGACCCTACCCAATGCTAGGCGTGCGTGAGCTTCATTGCCGCGTCTAAGACAACGGCCTCAGGGATTGACTTCAGGCTCCCTCTGCCCGCGGCTGGGTTCCGCGAGCGGTGGCTGTATCTGGATGCAGGGGTGCCCAGTGTTTGGGGAACGTAGTAATTTCAAAAAATTTCCTACGCACACGCAAGATCATGGTGATGCATAGCAACAGAGGGGAGAGTATGATCTACGTACCCTTGTAGATCGACAACGGAAGCGTTTGGTTGATGTAGTCATACGTCTCCATGGCCCGACCGATCAAGCACCGAAACTACGGCACCTCCGAGTTCTAGCACATGTTCAGCTCGATGACGATCCCCGGACTCCGATCCAGCAAAGTGTCAGGGAAGAGTTCCGTCAGCACGACGGCGTGGTGACGATCTTGATGTATTACCGTCGCAGGGCTTCGCCTAAGCACCGCTACAATATTATCGAGGACTATGGTGGAAGGGGGCACCGCACACGGCTAAGAATATGATCACGTGGATCAACTTGTGTCTCTAGGGGGTGCCCCTGCCTCCGTATATAAAGGTTCAAGGGAGGGGGGCCGGCCGGCCAGGAGAGGCGCGCCAGGAGGAGTCCTACTCCCTCTGGGAGTAGGACTCCCCCCCTTTCCTAGTTGGAATAGGATTCGTGGAGGGGGGGAAAGAGGAGAGAGAGGAGGAAGGGGGGCCGGCCCCCTCTCCGTGTCCAATTCGGACCAAGGGGGGGAGGGGCGCGCGGCCCATCTCTGGCCACCTCTCCTCTCTTCCACTAAGGCCCACTCCGGTAAAATCCCAATTTCACCCGGAACACTTTCGATATCCAAACATAGGCTTCCAATATATCAATCTTTATGTCTCGACCATTTCGAGACTCCTCGTCATGTCCGTGATCACATCCGGGACTCCGAACAACCTTCGGTACATCAAAATGCATAAACTCATAATATAACTATCATCGTAACCTTAAGCGTCCGGACCCTACGGGTTCGAGAACAATGTAGACATGACCGAGACACGTCTCCGGTCAATAACCAATAGTGGAACCTGGATGCTCATATTGGCTCCTACATATTCTACGAAGATCTTTTATCGGTCAGACCGCATAACAACATACGTTGTTCCTTTTGTCATCGGTATGTTACTTGCCCGAGATTCGATCGTCAGTATCCCATACCTAGTTCAATCTTGTTACCGGCAAGTCTCTTTACTCGTTCTGTAATACATCATCCCGCAACTAACTCATTAGTTGCAATGCTTGCAAGGCTTAAGTGATGTGCATTACCGAGAAGGCCCAGAGATACCTCTCCGACAATCGGAGTGACAAATCCTAATCTCGAAATACGCCAACCCAACATGTACCTTTGGAGACACCTGTAGAGCTCCTTTATAATCACCCAGTTACATTGTGACATTTGGTAGCACACAAAGTGTTCCTCCGGCAAACGGGAGTTGCATAATCTCATAGTCATAGGAACATGTATAAGTTATGAAGAAAGCAATAGCAACATACTAAACGATCGGGTGCTAAGCTAATGGAATGGGTCATGTCAATCAGATCATTCATCTAATGATGTGATCCTGTTAATCAAATGACAACTCTTTGTCCATGGTTAGGAAACATAACCATCTTTGATTAACAAGCTAGTCTAGTAGAGGCATACTAGTGACACTCTGTTTGTCTATGTATTCACACATGTATTATGTTTCCGGTTAATACAATTCTAGCATGAATAATAAACTTTTATCATGATATATAAGGAAATAAATAATAACTTTATTATTGCCTCTAGGGCATATTTCCTTCAGTCTCCCACTTGCACTAGAGTCAATAATCTAGATTACACAGTAATGATTCTAACACCCATGGAGCCTTGGTGTTGATCATGTTTTGCTCGTGGAAGAGGCTTAGTCAACGGGTCTGCTACATTCATATCCGTATGTATCTTGCAAATCTCTATGTCTCCCACCTGGACTAGATCCCGGATGGAATTGAAGCGTCTCTTGATGTGCTTGGTTCTCTTGTGAAACCTGGATTCCTTTGCCAAGGCAATTGCACCAGTATTGTCACAAAAGATTTTCATTGGACCCGATGCACTAGGTATGACACCTAGATCGGATATGAACTCCTTCATCCAGACTCCTTCATTCGCCGCTTCCGAAGCAGCTATGTATTCCGCTTCACACGTAGATCCCGCCACGACGCTCTGTTTAGAACTGCACCAACTGACAGCTCCATCGTTTAATGTAAACACGTATCCGGTTTGCGATTTAGAATCATCCGGATCAGTGTCAAAGCTTGCATCAACGTAACCGTTTACGATGAGCTCTTTGTCACCTCCATATACGAGAAACATGTCCTTACTCCTTTTCAGGTACTTCAGGATGTTCTTGACCGCTGTCCAGTGATCCACTCCTGGATTACTTTGGTACCTCCCTGCTAGACTTGTAGCAAGGCACACATCAGGTCTGGTACACAGCATTGCATACATGATAGAGCCTATGGCTGACCAATAGGGAACATCTTTCATTTTCTCTCTATCTTCTGAAGTGGTCGGGCATTGAGTCTGACTCAACTTCACACCTTGTAACACAGGCAAGAACCCTTTCTTTGCTTGATCCATTTTGAACTTCTTCAAAATCTTGTCAAGGTATGTGCTTTGTGAAAGTCCAATTAAGCGTCTTGATCTATCTCTATAGATCTTTATGCCTAATATGTAAGCAGCTTCACCGAGGACTTTCATTGAAAAACTCTTATTCAAATATCCCTTTATGCTATCCAGAAATTCTATATCATTTCCAATCAGTAATATGTCATCCACATATAATATCAGAAATGCTACAGAGCTCCCACTCACTTTCTTGTAAATACAGGCTTCTCCAAAAGTCTGTATAAAACCAAATGCTTTGATCACACTATCAAAGCGTTTATTCCAACTCCGAGAGGCTTGCACTAGTCCATAAATGGATCGCTGGAGCTTGCACACTTTGTTAGCTCCCTTTGGATCGACAAAACCTTCCGGTTGCATCATATACAACTCTTCTTCCAGAAATCCATTCAGGAATGCAGTTTTGACATCCATCTGCCAAATTTCATAATCATAAAATGCGGCAATTGCTAACATGATTCGGACAGACTTAAGCATCGCTACGGGTGAGAAGGTCTCATCGTAGTCCACCCCTTGAACTTGTCGAAAACCTTTTGCGACAAGTCGAGCTTTGTAGACAGTAATATTACCGTCAGCGTCAGTCTTCTTCTTGAAGATTCATTTATTCTCAATTGCTTGCCGATCATCGGGCAAGTCAACCAAAGTCCATACTTTGTTCTCATACATGGATCCCATCTCAGATTTCATGGCTTCAAGCCATTTTACGGAATCTGGGCTCACCATCGCTTCTTCATAGTTCGTAGGTTCATCATGATCTAGTAGCATGATTTCCAGAACAGGATTACCGTACCACTCTGGTGCGGATCTCACTCTGGTTGATCTACGAGGTTCAGTAGTATCTTGTTCTGAAGTTTCATGATCATTATCATTAGCTTCCTCACTAATTGGTGTAGGTGTCACAGAAACAGTTTTCTGTGACGCACTACTTTCCAATAAGGGAGCAGGTACTGTTACCCCGTCAAGTTCTACTTTCCTCCCACTCACTTCTTTCGAGAGAAACTCCTTCTCTAGAAAGGATCCATTCTTAGCAACGAATGTCTTGCCTTCGGATCTGTGATAGAAGGTGTACCCAACAGTCTCCTTTGGGTATCCTATGAAGACACATTTCTCCGATTTGGGTTCGAGCTTATCAGGTTGAAGCTTTTTCACATAAGCATCGCAGCCCCAAACTTTAAGAAACGACAACTTTGGTTTCTTGCCAAACCATAGTTCATAAGGTGTCGTCTCAACGGATTTTGATGGTGCCCTATTTAACGTGAATGCGGCCGTCTCTAAAGCATAACCCCAAAATGATAGCGGTAAATTTGTAAGAGACATCATAGATCGCACCATATCAAGTAAAGTACGATTACGACGTTCGGACACACCATTACACTGAGGTGTTCCGGGTGGCGTGAGTTGCGAAACTATTCCGCATTGTTTCAGATGTAGACCAAACTCGTAACTCAAATATTCTCCTCCACGATCAGACCGCAGAAACTTTATTTTCTTGTTACGATGATTTTCAACTTCACTCTGAAATTCTTTGAACTTTTCAAATGTTTCAGACTTATGCTTCATTAAGTAGATATACCCATATCTGCTTAAATCATCTGTGAAGGTGAGAAAATAACGATATCTGCCACGAGCCTCAACATTCATCGGACCACATACATCTGTATGTAGGATTTCTAACAAATCTGTTGCTCTCTCCATTGTACCGGAGAACAGTGTTTTAGTCATCTTTCCCATAAGGCACGGTTCGCAAGTACCAAGTGATTCATAATCAAGAGGTTCCAAAAGTCCATCGGTATGGAGTTTCTTTTCATGCGCTTTACATCGATATGACCTAAACGGCAGTGCCACAAATAAGTTGCACTATCATTACCAACTCTGCATCTTTTGGCTTCAACATTATGAATATGTGTGTTACTACTATCGAGATTCATCAAAAATAGACCACTCTTCAAAGGTGCATGACCATAAAAGATATTACTCATATAAACAGAACAACCATTATTCTCTGATTTAAATGAATAACCATCTCGCATTAAACAAGATCCAGATATAATGTTCATGCTCAACGCTGGCACCAAATAACAATTATTTAGGTCTAATATTAATCCTGAAGGTAGATGTAGAGGTAGCGTGCCGACCGCGATCACATCGACTTTAGAACCATTTCCCACGCGCATCGTCACCTCGTCCTTTGCCAGTGTTTGCTTAATCCGTAGTCCCTGTTTCGAGTTGCAAATATTAGCAACAGAACCAATATCAAATACCCAGGTGCTACTTCGAGCTCTAGTAAGGTACACATCAATAACATGTATATCACATATACCTTTGTTCACCTTGCCATCCTTCTTATCCGCCAAATATTTGGGGCAATTCCGCTTCCAGTGACCAGTCTGCTTGCAGTAGAAGCACTCAGTTTCAGGCTTAGGTCCAGACTTGGGTTTCTTCTCCTGATTAGAAACTTGCTTGCTTTTCTTCTTGAAGTTCCCCTTCTTCTTCCCTTTGCCCTTTTTCTTGAAACTAGTGGTCTTGTTGACCATCAACACTTGATGCTCCTTCTTGATTTCTACCTCCGCAGCTTTCAGCATTGCGAAGAGCTCGGGAATAGTCTTATTCATCCCTTCCATATTATAGTTCATCACAAAGCTCTTGTAGCTTGGTGGCAGTGATTGGAGAATTCTGTCAATGACGCAATCATCTGGAAGATTAACTCCCATCTGAATCAAGTGATTATTATACCCAGACATTTTGAGTATATGCTCACTGACAGAACTGTTCTCCTCCATCTTGCAGCTATAGAACTTATTGGAGACTTCATATCTCTCAATCCGGGCATTTGCTTGAAATATTAACTTCAACTCCTGGAACATCTCATATGCTCCATGACGTTCAAAACGTCGTTGAAGTCCCGATTCTAAGCTGTAAAGCATGGCACACTGAACTATCAAGTAGTCATCAGCTTTGCTCTGCCAGACGTTCATAACATCTGGTGTTGCTCCAGCAGCAGGCCTGGCACCCAGCGGTGCTTCCAGGATGTAATTCTTCTGTGCAGCAATGAGGATAATCCTCAAGTTACGGACCCAGTCCGTGTAATTGCTACCATCATCTTTCAACTTTGCTTTCTCAAGGAACGCATTAAAATTTAACGGAACAACAGCACGGGCCATTTATCTACAATTAACATAAACAAGCAAGATACTATCAGGGACTAAGTTCATGATAAATTTAAGTTCAATTTAATCATATTACTCATGAACTCCCACTTAGATAGACATCCCTCTAATCATCTAAGTGATCACGTGATCCAAATCAACTAAACCATAACCGATCATCACATGAAATGGAGTAGTTTTCAATGGTGAACATCACTATGTTGATCATATCTACTATATGATTCACGCTCGATCTTTCGATCTCAGTGTTTCGAGGCCATATCTGCATATGCTAGGCTCGTCAAGTTTAACCTGAGTATTCTGCGTGTGCAAAACTGGCTTGCACCCGTTGTAGATGGACGTAGAGCTTATCACACCCGATCATCACGTGGTGTCTGGGCACGACGAACTTTGGCAACGGTGCATACTCAGGGAGAACACTTTTATCTTGAAATTTAGTGAGAGATCATCTTATAATGCCACCGTCAATCAAAGCAAGATAAGATGCATAAAAGATAAACATCACATGCAATCAATATAAGTGATATGATATGGCCATCATCATCTTGTGCTTGTGATCTCCATCTCCGAAGCACCATCGTGATCACCATCGTCACCGGCGCGACACCTTGATCTCCATCGTAGTATCGTTGTCGTCTCGCCAATCTTATGCTTCCACGACTATCGCTACCGCTTAGTGATAAAGTAAAGCATTACAGAGCGATTGCATTGCATACAATAAAGCGACAACCATATGGCTCCTGCCAGTTGCCGATAACTCGGTTACAAAACATGATCATCTCATACAATAAAATTTAGCATCATGTCTTGACCATATCACATCACAACATGCCCTGCAAAAACAAGTTAGACGTCCTCTACTTTGTTGTTGCATGTTTTACGTGGCTACTACAGGCTTTAAGCAAGAACCAATCTTACCTACGCATCAAAACCACAACAATAGTTTGTCAAGTTGGTGCTGTTTTAACCTTCGCAAGGACCGGGCGTAGCCACACTTGGTTCAACTAAAGTTGGAGAAACTGTCACCCGCAAGCCACCTATGTGCAAAGCACGTCGGGAGAACCGGTCTCGCGTAAGCGTACGCGTAATGTCGGTCCGGGCCGCTTTGTCCAACAATACCGCCGAACCAAAGTATGACATGCTGGTAAGCAGTATGACTTATATCGCCCACAACTCACTTGTGTTCTACTCGTGCATATAACATCAACATATAAAACCTAGGCTCGAATGCCACTGTTTGGGGAACGTAGTAATTTCAAAAAAAATCCTACGCACACGCAAGATCATGGTGATGCATAGCAACGAGAGGGGAGAGTATGATCTACGTACCCTTGTAGATCGACAACAGAAGCGTTTGGTTGATGTAGTCGTACGTCTCCATGGCCCGACCGATCAAGCACCGAAACTACGGCACCTCCGAGTTCTAGCACACGTTCAGCTCGACGACGATCCCCGGACTCCGATCCAGCAAAGTGTCGGGGAAGAGTTCCGTCAGCACGACGGCGTGGTGACGATATTGATGTACTACCGTCGTAGGGCTTCGCCTAAGCACCGCTACAATATTACCGAGGACTATGGTAGAAGGGGGCACCGCACACGGCTAAGAATATGATCACGTGGATCAACTTGTGTCTCTAGGGGGTGCCCCTGCCTCCGTATATAAAAGTTCAAGGGAGGGGGGCCGTCCTGCCAGGAGAGGCGCGCCAGGAGGAGTCCTACTCCCTCTGGGAGTAGGACTCCCCCCCTTTCCTAGTTGGAATAGGATTCGTGGAGGGGGGAAAGAGGAGAGAGAGGAGGAAGGGGGGCCGGCCCCCTCTCCTTGTCCAATTTGGACCAAGGGGGGGAGGGGCGCGCGGCCCATCTCTGGCCACCTCTCCTCTCTTCCACTAAGGCCCACTCCGGTAAAATCCCAATTTCACCCGGAACACTTTCGATATCCAAACATAGGCTTCCAATATATCAATCTTTATGTCTCGACCATTTCGAGACTCCTCGTCATGTCCGTGATCACATCCGGGACTCCAAACAACCTTCGGTACATCAAAATGCATAAACTCATAATATAACTGTCATCGTAACCTTAAGCGTGCGGACCCTACGGGTTCGAGAACAATGTAGACATGACCGAGACACGTCTCCAGTCAATAACCAATAGCGGAACCTGGATGCTCATATTGGCTCCTACATATTCTACGAAGATCTTTTATCGGTCAGACCGCATAACAACACACATTGTTCCTTTTGTCATCGGTATGTTACTTGCCCGAGATTCGATCGTCGGTATCCCATACCTAGTTCAATCTTGTTACCGGCAAGTCTCTTTACTCGTTCTGTAATACATCATCCCGCAACTAACTCATTAGTTGCAATGCTTGCAAGGCTTAAGTGATGTGCATTACCGAGAAGGCCCAGAGAAACCTCTCCGACAATCGGAGTGACAAATCCTAATCTCGAAATACGCCAACCCAACATGTACCTTTGGAGACACCTGTAGAGCTCCTTTATAATCACCCAGTTACGTTGTGACGTTTGGTAGCACACAAAGTGTTCCTCCGGCAAACGGGAGTTGCATAATCTCATAGTCATAGGAACATGTATAAGTTATGAAGAAAGCAATAGCAACATACTAAACGATCGGGTGCTAAGCTAATGGAATGGGTCATGTCAATCAGATCATTCATCTAATGATGTGATCCTGTTAATCAAATGACAACTCTTTGTCCATGGTTAGGAAACATAACCATCTTTGATTAACAAGCTAGTCTAGTAGAGGCATACTAGTGACACTCTGTTTGTCTATGTATTCACACATGTATTATGTTTCCGGTTAATACAATTCTAGCATGAATAATAAACTTTTATCATGATATATAAGGAAATAAATAATAACTTTATTATAGCCTCTAGGGCATATTTCCTTCACCCAGCCCCCTGCTATCGGAGCCAACTTCGCCTGCTGTCCCCAATTCGGGCTGGGGCCAGGAGACGCTTGAGAGCCCCCGGCTCGTCTTCGTCTGGCACCGCTTCGTGTTCTTGAGGTCGCTTGGCGTGACAGCGCCCAAGGTGGTGAAGGAGTTCCTGCTACGCTGCGTTGCTCCTCTCCAACGCCACTCCCGCCGGATGTGGGCCTTCAGCGGTCCTGATGATCGTATGAGGCTCCAGGAAGAGGACCTGATGCCTGTAGTGCTGAGGACAGTGCTCTTGATCATGACTGGGGACCCCAACCCTGGCAGCATCCAGCAGGGAGGGGCCTTGCTGTACCTCTACCAGAACAGGGGCGATTTTGTGAATCAGATGCCTATCTTTGATGAGTGGGGGCTGCACCCCGCCGGCCTCCAGGGGCCTCGCGAGAACCCAGTGATGGTGACTGCCCTTCCAGTCGGCCAAGGCGACTCTTCCTCAAGTGGCAGAGCAGGGAGGCATGAGGCGCCAGAGGCCGAGGGGGCTCCCGGCCGGGTGACAGCGTCGGGCGATGCTCATGAGTGAGCAGCTCTTGGGGCCCGTGCCGCTGAGGCTGAGGGTGGCAAGTACCTGCCCTCAGCGCCTGCGACTGAGGCCCCTGAGGCTCCAGCCGCTTCTCTTGGCGAGGCGATTGGCAGCGCGCATCAGGCAGGCGCCCCTGACACGGATCGCCTTGACGCTCCATCTTCGTCGCAGGTTGATCCCTGCGCTCAACTCTTGGGCCGCTTCCGCATGGACTTTGAGGCCCTCCGGAAGAGAAGGGAGGCCCTGGGCGACGATTACCCTTGTCGCCTGCTGAAGCGTAGGAAGTACTTCGCCACTGATGAGTAAGCCTTCTCCTTTCCCAGCTCCCGATCCTTCTGTTGCTTTTACTGATCCTTGCTCCGCAGGCCCCTACCAGCCGAGCTCGCGGAGACGGCTGAGGTGCCATCCCCCTTGGCTTCGCCCCCTCCACCGTCCCCAAGCGCTCCGAGCAGAAGAGCCCTTGTGGTGAGGGCGATCGGAGAGGCGAACCGTCCCAAGGCGCATCGTGGCCCTGCGCACCTCGCGATCCTCCTTCGCGGGCCTTCTCGTGGCATAGCCAGCCTGCCGTGGGCTTCTCGCCTGGTCATGGACTGCGATTGGCTGAGGCGCTCCCTGCGCTCTTCATCTGGGGACGGGCTGGCTCCAGGCCGGCCTTCTGGCGTGGCATGCCCGGCCGTCGTGAGGGTGCCAGCCCCCAGCTCCCTGCCCGGAGGGGGAGTGCTGATTCGTGGCACCCGACGCTTGCTTGGGGCAGATGATGGTGTGGAAGACGTGCTCGAGCGCGCCCGGGAGCGTCGTGCTCTTCGCCAAGGATTCCTTCAAAGGGCGGCTGACGCGGTGAGCCTGCTTGGTGAGGAGCTTGCTGATGAAGACGCGTGCCTTGAGGCCGAGGGCCTGTGCCTGGCTGCAGAGAGGCGCGAGCTGGAGGGCGCCATCGCCCTTGCGCGCCGTCAGCGCGATCTTGACGACGCAGAGGCCAAGGCGTCGCTGGTGGCCTCTCAGGAGGCCCGATCTTGGGCCGCTGAGGAGGCCAGGGAAGCTGACCGGCGGCGAGAGGCGGCGGAGGAGCGGGCTCGGGAGCTCCTGGCCTGGTGCCACTCACTGGAGGAGCAAGTGGAGCTGCGCGAGGCAGCCCTCGCGTCGATGAAGGTGGCCTCTGGCGACCCAGCAGAGCTCCAGAAGCGTGAGGAGGCGCTGACGCTGGAAGCCGCCGAACGTACCCGCGAGTACGAACGTCTGGAGACGAGGGAGCGCTTGGTGACGCAGGCGGAGGATGATGTCGCTGCACGGGAAGCCTGTGTCCTGGAGGAGGTCGGACGTCGGGTGGCGATGGCGCTCTTGAACCTCGAGCACGAGTTCGAGGAGAGGCTGGGGTTGATCCAGGCCGAGGCTGAAGGTAGGACTGCTGCCTTGAGGGCCAAGCTGGAGGAAGCGACGCGGCGGGCCGATGCTTTTCGGGCCGCCCTTGAGGTAGCGCAAGGGGAGTCAACCACCTCCCAGGCCGAGGTGCTCCTTCTTTGCCAGCGGGTGGAGGAGGCTGAGGTCGTCGTGCGCCAGAATGCGGACGAGATACATCAGCGGCGAATCCTGGAGCATGAGCACGGCCCCATGCTCACCACGCTCCGGGAGAGAGCGAACACAGCCTTGGGCAACATCTGCGAGGCGGCTGTTGGCGAGCCGCACGTAGTCAACTACGCCGGCAACCTTCAGTTCTTCACCGACGTGGTGACGCAGCTGGAGGCGCGGTTGGTCAGGGCCCACAGGTTGGTGGAGGAGAGGAGCCGAGCCCTGCTCGGACGCGCCTTTTCTCGCGTCTCCAGCCATCTCCGGAACATGGATCCCCACTTCGATTTCGACGCCGCCATCACCCCAGTCCCCCAGGCCGTCCGAGACGACCTGGCGCACTGGGTGGAAGACAATGTGGATGCTCTTGTCAGGGCCTTCGCTTCAGACAACAACGGCGTGATCGTGGCTGCCGACGAGGGCGGTGTGGTGAACGGCCCTGATGCCGCTGGCAGCGACGCAGACAGCGATGGCGAGTTCAGCGACGCCAGCAACGGTTCGGGTGGTGCTCCTGAGGACACATTGGGGGATTTATCCAACTGATCATGCATCGTTCATGTTTCCTTACCCTGTATGAATAGAACTCAGGTTTTGGCCTGATGGCTGTGAGAGCATTTTGGAGGGGGAGCCCCTCATGTAAAACTTGTGTTCATCGTATTAGTAGACGTTACATTGCCCATGCGCCCGCGCCAAGTGGTTGGCTTAAGCGACGTGCTGGTCGGCTAGTTTACTTTGTCCCGTGCGGGCCCTGAGGTAGCCTGTGGGAGGCTGTGGTGTCCCGAGTGTTCCCTGATCGAAACCGTAGGATCTGCATAAAAAACCCTCCTGAGAGGACGCGGCGGCGGCAGTCTGGGCTGCGCGCAAGCTAGGCCTGACCGGCTCGCGAGGGGCTCACGAGGGGAGGCAGGTGAGGCGAAGTGGTAACCAAAACGCGAGAAATTGCTCGAAGAAGACTAAGCACCCCTTCCCCGAACACACGCAAATCTCAAATTCGAATCCAACTTAAATCAAGCGGGGGAAAGTGACAACCAAAGCAACGAAAGCAGACAAAAGGCCGCGTCCGGCACCTAATCTAGTCTTGGACGTCTTCTCACCAGCGCGGAGCTAAGTGCTACCACTGGGCATGGGAGGGAGCCCCAGGGCCTGAGGCCGGCACCCCTGAGACTCCGGGGCGTGTACATCCCCACTCATTATTACGTGAGAGTGTCACGGGGCGGCGAGCTTCACAGGCACTTGGCCTTCTTCACAGGTACCGGCCTTGCTTCATATCGCCAGACGAGGGCCCCGCCTTGCGCCACACTCTAGTGCCATCAACGACGACCGGAAACCAAGACGCCGCCGATGGGGTAGAGCGGTCGCCAGCGGTTCCCCCGACGACCACGGGTCCTCCGCCAGGGGCAGGCCCTGAGGCACCTCCCCAGCAGAGGGCCTACCTCCTGAGAACACCTTGCTCCGAACGCCGCGGTGGTGATGTCGGATCTCGTCCCCTCTCCTGCAGCCCCCTGCGCCCTCCTCCCGAGGGGTAGGAGACTGGGGCAGCGGGGCAGCTGCTCGCTGTGGCGACCTGCACCTCCTGCGATCCATGATTAGCGTATGCCTGCTCCTGAGGAATTAGGGTACACGATAATCGTTGCCTCCAGCGTGGCCAGTGGGACCGTCCCGGGGCTCCTGGAAGGGCTCAGCTTCTGGCGCCTCGTCCTCCCAGCTTGGGCTGAGGAGCGAGCCTTGTTCGCCCTCGTGAGGGTGTCCTTGGTCCACCATGAGGGGCACGTATTCTTCTGGCGCCGTCATCCCGAAGGCCATGCCGTAGTGCTCCACGTGCTACGCAGCTCTGCTTGACGCGCCCATTGTGGGGTGGTAGCGCGGCTGTCCGCTGGGGCCGTGGATCGCGTCGAGTCCTTCTTCTTCGCGGACTGGGAGCGGGGGCAGCACCGCCGCCGGTCCGATACCGACAGCTTCACTGGCGTTGGAGTAGCCTTGGAGCCCGCGGGCGCGTGCGGAGCCCCCGCGTGGGCCGCCCTGGGCTTGAGATGGGAGCTGGGTGCAGAAGGGGTGAGCCCCTGAGGCGGCGAAGCCCAGGAGCTCTGCCACCCGCTCCAGCAGCGCGTCGCGGCCGCCCTCCAGCAGCCTGCACTGCGGCAGCTCTCGGGTCACCGTGAGCGTGGCCCTCGAGTTCGCCTGCTCCCGGTGGGTGTACGGTGTCGTGGTCGCGGCATGATTGGAGGCCCTTGCTGCCAACCACGCCTGCCGCGGTGTGAGAACTGTCGAAGCCTGCCCGTGTCACCCGCGGCCCGCAGTGCCCTGCGGACCGCGAGCTTCCTAGGGCACGGGGTCGCCCGAGGCGAGCGGCTCTGCGCGGGCGGGCCACGCCACCCATGGATCTAGGTTGCCTGCCTGGTCGCCGGACATGGTGATGACGACGCGACGGGACACGAAGCGGTAGAAGGTGGATTCCGGTGCACCCCTACCTGGCGCGCCATATATCAGATTTCGGGTTCCGGCAGACCCTTGAGGTTCGAACACTGGTGTGCGCGCGGAGATTTCGCCTTCTACCTACCTGCACCCCTCCGCCTCGCTAAGATCTAAGCTATGGAAAGAACAGCACAAGAGACACAGGGTTTATACTGGTTCGGGCCACCGTTGTGGTGTAATACCCTACTCCAGTGTGTGGTGTGGTGGATTGCCTCTTGGGCTGATGATGATGAGCAATACAAGGAAGAACAGCCTCGCGAGGGTCTGTTCTTGGCTGGGGCGACGAACTGCTAGGAGGAGTTCGGTCACCCTTCTCTCTCTCTCTCTTCTCGATTGCGATCCGATCTCCTCCCCTCTACCCTGTGGGTGGCTAGTCCTATTTATAGGCAAAGGCCCTGGGCCTCTTCCCAAATATTGAGCGGGAAGGGCGCCAACAATTGGCCATTTTGAAGGGGAACATCTGGTACACTTATCTTGACTAAAGTTGGTCCTCGCCTGCCAAAGGCTCTGGTGGTGACGCTGGCTTGGGCTCCACAATGACTTCCTCCCTGCCGTTGGACTGGTCTTGGTCTCGTTGCACCGAAACGGGTGCCTTTGCTTGATGCTCTCACCTGCGCTTGCTCCCTTTGCACCAAAGAGGAAAGAAGGACACTGCGCGGGCTGGCGCCCGCCTGGCACCCTTGGTCATCATGGCTTGCATCATGGGCACCTCGTGAGGTACCCCGCCTTGATCTCTCCGCCTCCTCGCGAGCCAGCCTGATGAGGCCGTGCCTGAGGAAGCTCCATGTCATCCGCCCCGCGAGTCTTGGCCCCTCGCGAGGGTCTTGGGTCTGTGTTGATGAAGATGGGCCGTGCTGGGCCCCCTTTGAGCCACGCCGCAGGCCGCAGGCAGGAAAGTCTGGGGACTCCCGTTCCTAGAACGCCGACAGCAATGTCCTCAGATGAGGAATTAGTGATAGCAGAGACAGTTGAAGAATTTGCAGCAATGGAAGCATTTGAGCATTCGGGTGAAGAGTTAGCAGATTCACATTCAATGCACTTCAAACATGGAGGAATAAATGCTTCCTGAGTAGCGCTGATTTGTTGAGCAAGTAATGAATCACGCTCCGTCTGAAGATCTTCATAACTCACTCTTAACTGCTCAAGATCTTGCTTTCTTTGAAGAAATTCATAAGAAAGCTTCTCTTGATCAGATAGGAGAGTGTCATGATGACCTTGATGATTGTCAAACTTGGACTGAAGTCTCTGAAGATTTTCAGTCGAAATTTTAGTGCGATTCATTTCCTCGCCCAACATATCATCACTTTTGTCTAGCATGTTTTGAACTTTTTCCAAAACCTTTTGCAGTTTCAGAACAATCTTAGCAAGTTTAGAATAGCTGGGATTAAGGTTTTCATCAGATTCATCCTCACTTGATTCAGAGGAGGGATATTTGAGTACCTTTTCACCTTTTGCCATGAAGCAATAGGTGGGAGCATAGTCATCATCGCCGTCGTCAGTGGTGTTGGAGAGGTCCTTTTCCTCAGAGTTGAAGATGGACTTGCTGACGCATGCGGTAGCGAGGGCTAGGCTTGCCACACCAGAGTCTGACTCCTCAGATTCCTCCTCTTCCTCATTTTCCTCAGATTCAACCTCAGAGTCCATTTCCTTGCCAATGAATGCCCGAGCCCTCTTGGAGCTGCTCTTCTTGTGAGCTGAAGACCTTGAAGGTTTTGATGAAGAGGACTTTGAAGATTTCTTCTTCTTCTTTGAATCCTCAGAACTGTAATCATTATATTTCTTCTTCTTTGATTCCTTTTCCCACTGAGGACAATCTTGAATGTAGTGACCGGGTTTCTTGCATTTGTGACAGAGTCTCTTCTTATAATCATGGGATGAGGAATCTGATCTTAAGTCACCACTTCTTGAGGATTTTCCCAAACGACCACATCTTGAGAACTTATGGAATTTCCTCACGAGCATTGCTAGCTCCTGTCTCAGTTCTTTAGGGTCACCAAGGCTGCTACCAGAATCTTCACCTTCTGAATCAGACACTGCCTTGGCCTTTAGAGCTCGTGATCTGCCATAGCTTGGTCCATAGAGATCTCTCTTCTCAGCAAGCTAGAACTCATGAGTGTTTAGCCTCTCGAGGATATCAGCGGGATCAAGTGACTTATAGTCTCCACGTTCTTGTATCATCAATGCCAAAGTATCAAATGAGGAATCAAGCGATCTCAGCAATTTCTTCACCACCTCATGGTCGGTGATGTCAGTGGCACCAAGTGCTTGAAGCTCATTTGAGATGACAGTGAGGCGATCGAAGGTTTGCTGAACATTTTCACTGTCGAGTCTTTTGAAGCGGTTGAAGAGATTGTGAAGAACGTCAACTCGAGATTCATGCTGTGTTGAGACGCCTTCATTGACCTTGGACAACCTGTCCCAGATAAGCTTTGTTGTTTCCAAGGCACTCACTCTGCCATACTACCCTTTGCTCAGATGGCCACATATGATGTTCTTCGCTTGAGAGTCGAGTTGATTGAATCTTTTCACATCAGCAGCGTTGATGGTGGGAGTGACAGAGGGAACACCATTCTCCACAACGTACCAGAGATCGTTATCAATTGCCTCAAGATGCATGCACATCTTCTTCTTCCAGTAGGGGTAGTCCGTCCCATCGAAGGTAGGAAACCCAGCAGAAACCTTGATCATACCTGCGGTCGACATAACTAAAACTCCAGATGGTTAAACCAAAATCACACAGAATAAGGGAGTACCTTGCTCTGATACCAATTGAAAGTGCGTTAAGTCGACTAGAGGGGGGTGAGTAGGCGATTTTTATGAATTCTTCACTGAGGAATTTCAGGGTGAGGAAATTCCTAAGAGAAGAACTACTTGCAACGAAATAAGTACTCAGAAGTAAACATAACAGAACATGATCATGGTCTTCATGATGAAATGAAAACAAGCACAGAGTACAGAAAGCGTAAACACAGGATAAACAGAATGAAGACAAACAGACCGAAGAAATTGATCTGAGGAAATAGAGAAAGTCTTCAGTTAAAGTCCTCTAACAGATATGAACAAGCACACAACACAGAAATGATGAAATGGAAGGGTTGAGTAAATGGAACCAGTTAGCTCGGTGAAGACAATGATTTGGTAGACCAGTTCCAACTGCTGTGATAGTTGTACGCCTGGTTAGGGCGGCTAGGTATTTAAACCCGAGGACACATAGTCCCGGACACCCAGTCCTGAACACGCAGCTCAGGACACTTAGTCCTCACCGTATTCCCCTTGAGCTAAGGTCACACAGACCTCGCCCAATCACTCGTGATAAGTCTTCAGCTGACTTCCAAACTTCACAGACCCGGTCACTCGGTGATCCACAATTTCCTCTTGGATGCTCTAGACCATGATTCCTAACCGTCTGGAAGATGCACAGTCTTCAAAGGTAACAAGCGTCGGATCCACGCAGGATCAATATCTTTAGTGATACTCAATCACTTTGGGTTTGTAGGTGCTTGGGTTTGGGTTTTCCTCACTTGATAATTTTCGCTCAAAGTCCTCAGAGGATGGGATGCTCTCAAATGACAAGTGTCAGTTTCTCTCGGAGCAGCCAACTAGCTAGTGGTTGTAGGGGGCGGCTATTTATAGCCTAGGGAGCAGCCCGACATGATAATACATAAATGCCCTTCAATGATATGACCATTAAGTGGAAGGATATTTTGGGACAGCTGGCGCGTAGCACAACAACGGTCAGAAATTTGACTAACAAATTTCTCAGGGTTGTCATGTTCCTCACTTGTAGGCAATCCACACTGGCGAATCCTAACTCCCCAGTCAGAACAAATTCCTCTTCGTCTCTGTCACTTAAGAAATTTGACTGAACTGTATGAGATTTCCAATGGCTTCACTCGAAGGGATTGGTAGGTGTAGGATTTTGAGTTGAGCATCACTTGGAAATTTTTCCTTAGAATTTCCTCGACCCCCTTTAACAGCACGGTGTTTCCTATGACTCAAGAAAGAGAAAATGAAACTACAAAAACAAAAGTCTTCACGCTTCATGTTCCTCGAATGAATACCAAGTGTTCAGGATCACACCAATTTCTTCACTTTGAAAGTCTTCAGAAAGTCTTCAGTAATCCAAAGTCTTCAGTCGAAGAACTTCATTTTTAGGGGTCGACTTTCTCTGTAAATATCAAACTCCTCATATACTTATAGACCTGTGTATACTCACAAATGCATCTGTCCCTTAACCTATAAGTCTTCAATACATCAAAATCACTAAGGGGCACTAGATGCACTTACATAAACATGGTAGCTCTATGAAGTATCTCTGAAACAATAGTGACATGTTTTCCATGATTAGAATTGTGGATATCCATGACCACCTGCTTCGCATCAGATGCCAAGATAAAATTTTGAACAAGAAGATCTTCAGCCAACACTATTCCCTCCCTACATGCAATAGCTTCCAACGTCGTCGGGTCTTGGAGTCACAAAACGACTAGAGCCGAGATACCCATGTAGTTGCCTTGGTCATCTCGACAAACTACGGCTGCGACACCTCCCCTGGCTGAAACCCCGGCTTCAACATGGATTTTGGTGTATCCTGTCGGTGGTGCCTTCTGTCATCTATTGCCTCTGGGCACTTCTGCATCGCATGTACCGGTGTCGACTTCAGTTCCCTTAAAATCTCTAGATCTCTAATATATCTGTCAATAAACATATGTGTTGCTTGAGGGCTTTGAAAAATTCCTTCATGAACAGCTTTCCTCCTAGATGACCAAATGGCCGAGAGTGTAACAACAACCTTGATGAATTTCATGTGAGGTAATGTTTCCATCAGTGCAAAGAGCCAGTGACGAGCATGTGGTTCCGTCGTTGCAATGAGGTGCCGAGCGATGTCATCATCCACTAGCACCCACGTACACCGAGCAACAGTACACTCTAGCAATGAGTGCCTCCAAGAATCTGGTCCTCCACATAATCCGCATGCATCAGAATTCGTCATATGGTGGTGAGCTCTAACATCTTCGGTTGGAATTGAGTGCTTGGAAAACCTCCACAAAAACATTCGAATCTTTCCTGGTACTTGTGTTTTCCACAACATCTTCCAAGGTTTCTCTTCAATGTTTATACTTGAGGATCCGGCCGATTCCTCCAGCCACGCCTCCATTCTCAATTTCGTTGCCACAAGCATTCTATAAGCTGATTTCACTGTGAAGACTCCGCTTCTCTCAAAATGCCAGCCCCAATAGTCCTCCGCGTTCCTTGTGCACAAGGGGATGCCCATGATGGCCGGAATATCCATCGGCATAAACACCTCATGCAGCCTCTGAAAATTCCACATTGCCGAGGTAGCATCTATTAGTTCAGATACCATCACCGAGGGGTTTGGAACCCTACTACCATACGATCTCAGCATCTCATCCCGAGGTATCTAGTTATCGTCCCATATATTAGTTGTTGTTCCATTGTCAATTCGCCTGATCAAACCCTGTTTCGAAACATCTCTTCCTTCAATGATGGCTCTCCATATCTGGCTAGGGTGGTTGCCGAGGGTAGCCTGCAAAATTGTTGAGTTTGGATGATAAATACTCCTTACCACACGGGCACTCAATGGCTCTGTATCTTGCAACATACACCATGCTTGCCTCGCTAACATAGCCAAATTGAACAGTTCAAAATCTTTGAAACCCAAGCCCCCATGCCTTTTGGTTTACTCATTTCTTTCCACGAGACCCAATGTGGTTTACGATGACCATCTTTGCTGCCCCACCAAATTTTCTGAATTAACAAATTGAGATGCTCGCAAAGCCCTCTAGGCAATTTAAAACAAGACATAAATAAAATTGGTACTGCCTGAGCTACTGCTTTGACCAGAACTTCCATTCCAGCAGATGACATTTTCTCTCTATCCAACCCTGTAGTTTGTTCCACAATCTGTCCTTCAAATATTTAGAAGCCCCATTCTTTGATGTCCCAATGTCAGATGGTATGCCCAAGTATTTCTCATTGAGGGTTTCACTTGGCACGTTAAGGATTCCTTTAATTTCAGCTCTCACCCACTCTGGAACTCCCTTACTAAAAAAGATTGAAGACTTATCATAATTGATATGCTGACCTGCAACATTACAATATATATCCAACAGCTGGTGCACCTCTTGAGCACCCATACCATTCGCCTTGAAAAACAGCAAGTTGTCATCTGGAACTAGCGCACGAAAGCACAATCAAGAACAAGTGGGTCGTGGGCGCCACTTTCAGACCATGAAGATTTGATGACTCACTTCTAGATTTTTGGAGGCACGAAAGGCCCTCTGCTGCAATCAAGAACAAGTAAGGGGATATGGGGTCCCCTTGCCGTATAACAAAAGGTTTGGACTCCTGCAACTTCTTCCCATTAAATAACACCGAAAATTTGACAGTGTAGCCCCATTACTATGTCGACCCAATTGGTGGTGAAGCCCAATTTGAGCACAATTGCTCTAAGATAAGTCCATTCCACCTTATCATAGGCCTTCATCATATCAAGCTTAAGAGCACAATGTTGATTTCCCTTGGCCTTGTTGCGTTTCATAAAATGAAGGCATTGTTGGGGAACGTAGTATTTCAAAATTTGCCTACGATCACGCAAGATCTATCTAGGAGAAGAATAACAACGAGCGGGGAGAGAACGAGCGGGGAGAGTGTGTCTACGTACCCTCGTAGACCGAAAGTGGAAGCGTTAAGTAACGCGGTTGATGTAGTCGAACGTCTTCGTGATCCAACTGATCTAAGTACCAAACGTACGACGCCTCCGCGTTTAGCACACGTTCATCTCGCTGACGTCCCTCGGGCTCTTAATCCAGTTGAGGCCGAAGGAGAGTTCCGTCAGCACGACGGCATGGCGACGGTGATGATGAAGTTACCAGCGCAGGGGTTCGCCTAAGCACTACGACGATATGACCGAGGTGTGTAACTGTGGAGGGGGCACCACACACGGCTAAGACAAATCTACTTATGTGTCTATGGGGTGCCCCCTCCCCCATATATAAAGAAGGGGAGGAGGAGGGCCGGCCACAAGGGGCGCTCCCAAAGGGGGGATTCCTACTCCTAGTAGGAGTAGGTTTCCCCCTTTCCTAGTCCAAGTAGGAGAATAAGGAAGGAGAGGGAGAAGGAAAGAGGGGGGCGCCGCCCCCTCCCTAGTCCAATTCAGATCAGCCCATGGGGGGGCCTCCTCTTGTGGCCCTTCTCTCCTTTCCACTAAGGCCCAATACTTTTCCCGGCGAATTCCCGCAACTCTCCGGTACTCCCAAAAATACCCAAACCATTCAGAACCTTTCTGATGTCCGAATATAGCCTTCTAATATATTGAACTTTACGTCTCGACCATTTCGAGACTCCTCGTCATGTACGTGATCTCATCCGGGACTCCCAACAACCTTCGGTACATCAAATCACATAACTCACAATACATATCGTCATCGAACGTTAAGCGTGCGGACCCTACGGATTCGAGAACTATGTAGACATGGCCGAGACTCATCTCTGGTCAATAACCAATAGCGGAACCTAGATGCTCATATTGGTTCCTACATATTCTACGAAGATCTTTATCGGTCAAACCGCATAACAACATACGTTGTTCCCTTTGTCATCGGTATGTTACTTGCCCGAGATTCGATCGTCGGTATCATCATACCTAGTTCAATCTCGTCACCGGCAAGTCTCTTTACTCGTTCCATAATGCATCATTCCGTGACCAACTCATTAGTTACATTGTTTGCAAGGCTTATAGTGATGTGCATTACCGAGAGGGCCCAGAGATACCTCTCCAATACACGGAGTGACAAATCCTAATCTCGATCTATGCCAACCCAACAAACACCTTCGGAGACATCTGTAGAGCATATTTATAATTACCCAGTTACGTTGTGACGTTTGATAGCACACAAGGTGTTCCTCCGGTATTCAGGAGTTGCATAATCTCATAGTCAGAGGAACATGTATAAGTCATGATGAAAGCAATAGCAATAAACTAAATGATCATAATACTAAGCTAATGGATGGGTCTTATCCATCACATCATTCTCTAATGATGTGATCCCGTTCATCAAATGACAACACATGTCTATGGCTAGGAAACTTAACCATCTTTGATTAACGAGCTAGTCAAGTAGAGACATACTAGGGACACTTTGTTTGTCTATGTATTCACACATGTACTAAGTTTCCGGTTAATACAATTCTAACATAAATAATAAACATTTATCATGATATAAGGAAATATAAATAACAACTTTATTATTGCCTCTAGGGCATATTTCTTTCAGTCTCCCACTTGCACTAGAGTCAATAATCTAGTTCACATCGTCATGTGATTTCACACCAATAGTTCACATCTTTATGTGATTAGTTCACATCTTCATGTGACTAATATCCAAAGGGTTTATTAGAGTCAATAATCTAGTTCACATCGCTATGTGATTAACACCCAAAGAGTGATCATGTTTTGTTTGTGAGAGAAGTTTAGTCTACGGGTCTGCAACATTTTCAGATCCTTCAGCCCCAGAGTGTTGGCAATCAAGGGCCAAGAAAGAATCCCAAGTCTATCCTATCTCGCCACGGTCGAAAGCACAATCCCTCTCTCTTCCTATACCGAAATTGTCGTTTCATTCCTCCGCAACTTCTATCGCGGACAGATTAAGATATGACTTAAGGCTTTCCCAAGCTGGCGCATAACCTCTGGTAGAGGCATTCACCCAGAGACAGAGAAGTGGGAAATCGCGGATGAAAAGAATACCGAGGTCTTTGATAGCAAACTTTTACGCGAGCTTTCCAACTGTATTTTACAAATTTCTATGTCTATAATACTCTGCATGGAGCTACTTTAGCTAATGCTTCCACTTTTAATATGTATCTAGATCGAGACTTAGAGTTATCTAGATCGGTGTCAAAAGCTTGCATCGACGTAACTCTTTACGACGTAACTCTTTTATCACCTCCATAACCAAGAAATATTTCCTTAGTCCTCTAAGGATAATTTTGACCGCTGTCCAGTGATCTACTTCTAGATCACTATTGTACTCCTTTGTCAAAATGATACTAAGATATACAATAGATCTGGTACCCAACATATTTTATAAAACCTATCACCGAGGTGGAATTGCCCTGGCAAGTGCCACCTCCCTCACCCCTGCCATTGAGTACGGCGGCGACGACCGCATCAGCGTCCTCCCCTACGACCTTCTCCGCAACATCGTCTCCCACCTCCCCGTCAGGGACGCCGTCCGAACCGCTGCCCTCGTGCTCCCGGTGGCGCCACCTCTGGCGCTCCACCCCGCTCATCCTCAGCGACGCCTAGGACTGGACGCTCGAGCGAGCTTTTCGGCTCGGCCCGAAACTCGCTCCAGCTCAGCCCAACTCAGCTCGGCCCAACAAGAAAATAGGCCGAGCCGAGCTAGCAAATTTAGGCCCGTTCGACGACCGAGCCGAGCCGGTTTCCGCTCGGTCCAACTCGGTGGCTCGTTTTGCAGCCCAATTAATTTTTTTAGATAATTCTCAGCCCATTGCCTAGACATAGCAGCCTACAGGAGCAGCCCAAGCCCATTAAAAGCACCCCGACTCACATGTGCGTCCCCCAGCGAGCGAATGCAGCCGCCGCTGCTTAGGGTTTGCGGCTTGCCGCCCCGCCGCCGTCCAGCCAGTGGCCACCACCCTACGCCGCGCTCCTCGCCGCGCATGAAGCTCTATGGCTCGCCGTCGACACCGACGGCGTATGTGCCTGTTCGCCGCTGCGCCGGACGCCGCCGTTCGTCGTTGTCGTGATTCCTCGCCGGCAAAAGCAGGTATGGCCTCCAGTCCATGCCCTCCTCTCCCGACGATGACCCCAGCAGCCGGCCACGCGGAGGAGACTTTGCGAGCACACACACGCACCCACACTTCACCGGCATCGCCCAGCGGCGCGCACGCACACACCGGCCGCTCCCATGCATATTGAAGACTGAACATACATCGGCACTCACTCACACGAGCCGCTCGGGCTGGACCGAGCAGGAGGCAAGACGAGCCGAGCCAATAAAAGTAGGCTCGTTCACCAACCGAGCCGAGCCGAGCCAGCTCGCTCATGGGCGAGCCAAAGCCTAGCTCAGATCAAACTCGGCTCGGCTCGGCTCGTGTCCAGCCCTAGCGACGCCGACCTGTCCCCCTCTGCGGTCGCTCGCGTCCTCGCAGACCACCCGGGCCCTTTCCGCGCCACCCACATCGCCCGCTGCAGGTTCGCATCCCACGGGCGTGAGCTCGCGGAGTGGTTGGGCCTCCTCGCCGCCAAGGGCATCCTGGACCTCGTCCTCGTCAACGACGAGGGCGTCGCCAAGCTCCCCACCGACATCCTCCGCTGCGCCTCACTCCAGCGCCTCTTCCTGGGATTCTTTACGTTCCCGGACACCGCTGCTCTCTCCCGCGGTGTACTTGGACCACACACCGTTCACGGACATCTCTGCCTCCGTGCCTCCGTGCTGCCTCGCCTTCAGGAGCTCGGCATGTTTGCTTGCAGCATCAGCGAATGGGACCTGCTCTACATGCTCGATTGCAGCCCGGTTCTGGAGAAGCTCACGTTCGTATTCAGCGGTACCCCCGATGCCTTCCACCTCCGCTGCAAGAGCCTCCGGTGCGTGGTCTTCCTGCTGGAAGCGCCCCGCAGAGGTGACGATAGGAGTATTGTGATGATCAAGATTGCTTGTGTGCCCAACCTGCGGGCACTCGGCTTCTTGGAGCCAAGATTTCACCGGCTGCAGATCGGCGACAATAACATCAATGTATGAACTTTCCAGGATTCCATCACTCTCTCGGTACATAGTAATGCTTGGGAAACCTGTTGATATGTATGAGGTGACATATTTGCTTCTTTTGGTGCATGTTTGGCCATTGCAGCCTGGCACAGTGCCGAGCCCAAGTACAGTGGTTCCAAGCGTCAATATATTGGCTTTGAAGGTTAATTTTGGTGTCTTAAGGGATGTCAAGATGACGGTGGCCTACCTCGGATGCTTTCCCAACATTGACACGCTGCACATCGAGGTGATATCCTTGTATCCCATGCAATTATTCAATCAGTTACTTGACCCCCATACCACTATTTATGAGCAATGGAAGATCATTACCTCTTGCATGATCCATCTCTCTAATGCACCATTTACTGATATGATGTTTCAGTCTATAGCTGAACGCACTGGAAAAAACCATGCCAAGTTCTGGCAGGAGCTCCCTAGTTGAATGCATCAAGTCGCACCTCAAGAAGATGGTTTTCCATAAATATAGAGGGAAACGAAGTGAACTTGAATTCCTTAAGTTCATTTCCAGGAAAGCGCAAGAGCTACAGACATTGTATGTTCTGCTAAACAGACAGAGTCTTACTTCGGTGTCCAAGCAGGCAGAGATGACAAGCAAATTGGTGGATCTCTCGGAGGTAGCATGGAGCTGTGATTGCAAGATAATGGTGCTAGGCCCTGAAATTCAGAGTAATTGGAGCATCCAGAAGGCATCTGATCTTACTGTCGACGACCCTTTTCACTAATGAATTGAGGCTGGTTATACATTTACATGATCAAAAGATTTTTTTTCTTTCTCTGCAGAGAGTGATTTACTGTTCTTCATATGCAAGGGCACTGTTTAGTTTGTAGGCAAGTATGTCTGTTCTTGACAAAGAACATGAAGATTTCAACTAGAGAATGAGTGTCTGAAAGTGTTTAAGCTAGCTGTACTATGCTTCATTCAGAGTGTACTAGTAACTGTTATCTACTCTGTTTAATCCTGATGTAAAAGATCAGTCTGATCCTCCTTCCGAACATGTTTATGCTAATTTTATTTTCCCCTGTTTGATGTCGTCTATGTCAATTTCATCATCATCAGATGATCAGAGTATACCAAGCTACTTAGGTGTGCTCCTGATTTCTGCATTGCAGCTTTTGCTGCTACATATTCCTGAACAGTATTATCTGTTATTTTATTGATGCAGAAAAACTTTCAGTTTCAGTTTTATAGTTTCTCTCATGTAGTCATGTAACTGTTGAACCGTCACCACTCTAGTTTTCATACTTTTCAGCCATCAGAAAGCCTCCCCAGGAGTTATATCTCAGGATAGCCTCCGCTGAAAATGGCTGCCGCCAAGAGCTCTTGCGGCGCAAAGGAGGCATGACCGCCGTCCACCGGGCAAGGTTTTCCTGGCGCGAGGTAGCTGGGAAGGGGATGATACTATGGCGGTGGTGGGAAAGGGCGGAATCAGACGTCCACCCTGAGTTTGGCTGGCAAGTTCGGAGTTTAACTGCTCCCTCCGTTCACAAATATAAGATGTTCTAACTTTTTTTTGAACCGGATGTCTATAGACACGTTTTGGTGTGTTTGTTCACCCATTTCAGTTCATATGTAGTTTATATTTCAAAACATCTTATATTTATGAACAGAGGGAGTAGTTAATAACAAGTCACCACCAATTAATCAACTTTTGAGATTTTATCGACACAAGTAAACATGGCAAACAACTGAATGATCGTCTCAATAGTTCGGACTTCAGGCACACACACATGGGGATCAACTCATATATAATGTTAGGTTATCAGCAATAGCCGGAACATGCAGAAATCTCAAAGCAAAAGAGGGGAGAAACGGTGTGAAGCATAAACATCAACCAGAAAAGACTTCAAAATTTCGAAGGAAGTTCCGAATGGGAAATCAGATGATCTTCTTATGAAGACACTACCACCTTCTGAAGCCGCAAATGGAGCATTTGCATTCCTGTTTACTGAAAGGAAAAAAGCTTCTGCAGAAATAACTTTGAAGCTATGCCCTCTGAAAGCTTCTTACTGCAGAAATAACATGTGCGCAACATCATAGACAACGCACGGGCTTTTGTTGACGCTCCACATGTGTAACACAATGGTCTAGGGATCTAAACCAGACGAAAATAAGAACTTCACTACCAGTTTTAGTGCAAATTCAGATTCAAACCACATAGTAACGACGCCGGCAGCTTAAACTGAAGATGCCCTGTCAGCCACCCATGAATGATGAACTCTCTTGTGGTACAGGAAGTAAATCACAACAGGCAGTGCCAGTAAGCACCTATACGGTTCCTGATTGATGCTAAGAATTTTTACTCATGTGTACCTATGTGCGCAAGTAATCAGTGAATAACTGAATATCCGTGCACTCACTGCCCCGTTCTATAGCAGAGCATAAGCCAACACAACTACGCAAGGCATGTCAACTTTCAAGAATTGATAGCTAAATTATCCAATCAAACTCAAGATGAAAACACACTATTCGTTTAAATCTTGTCATTTTTGTCTAATTCACAAATCATTGCATTATTGGATGAATCTTTACAAGTACACATTACGTAGCATTACTAACATTCCTGAATTATTTCACATTTTTTGAGAATCAGAAAAAAATGAAGAGGAGAGAGAATATTACTTGCACCGGCAACCAGTTGCAGAAAATCCTCTTTCCACAGGTGTATTGCTATTTTCTTAAAATAACTACCATATGAGTGGAAAAGTGAAAATTATGCACTACATAGACGCACTAAAACATTATCTCATGAACGTTGTTGCGCGCTTTGAGTTGCTGCCATGAAAGCAGAGTAATCCTTTTTAATGTTTTTGAGCCTCACGACCACGTCGCTCATGCTTGCCCTCTGACTGGGAGAATCGTCCGAACACTCTAGACCCAGCTGGAATATCGACACAAGAAAGTTTCCATTGCAGGAAATGGATGATGACGACGATGAAGTATTAATTGTTTGGTGATGGAAGGCAAGGTTCATTTCTTCACCCTGCTGTAGCTTCTCATCCAAAACATCAACGAGCTTTGCTGGAAATGCTTGCGAAACCCACTGCCTAAGGCTAGATTCTCCAACGAACATAGCGTTTGTGGGCCTCTTCCCTGTGAAGACTTCAAGCAACATGATCCCGAAGCTGAACATGTCAGTCTTTCGTGATGCCTTTCCCATGAATGCTAGCTCTGGTCAAGCCAAAAAAAAAATCAACATAATTAATTAATCAAACCAATAAATGATGGTTATCTATTCAAATAAATTGCTTCTGTGTGATCATAACAAGTACATACCAGGGGCCATGTACCCAATTGTCCCCGGCATACTTGCTGAAACCATGGAGTTGTCATCACGTAGAAGTAACTTTGCAATGCCAAAGTCGGCAACATGCGCCGTCATGTCGTCATCGAACAACACATTGCTAGGCTTCAGGTCGCAGTGCAAGACAACTTGGAAATGATGATGGTGCAGGTACTCCATTGCCTCTGACACGCCAAGCATAATGTCCAATCTCTGGATGAATCTTAGTGGTTCCCTTATTTCATTGTGCAAGTGTGTCTCCATGCTACCATTGGGCATGTACTGAAGGAGCAGTGCCTTGAAATCCAGGCTGGAACACGCATTTAATATTTGTATTAAGTTGCGATGCCGAGCCATGCGCAACACTTGACATTCAGCATCAAAACTCCTCACAGCCTGCTCGACTTGCATATTGAGCACTTTTATTGCAACCACCAAACCATCATCTAGTTGGCCTTTGAAAACTTTGCCAAAACTACCGGTACCAAGTAGGTTGTCCTCATTGAAATTTTCAGTGGCACGAGCAATCTCATGGTAGGATACTAACCTATGGCTGATCAGATCAGTCATGCTAGTAGAAGCCGTACCATAAGATTGTTTCTTATTTTTCTTTCTGACCATTAGGTACATGGTGGTTGCAAATGCACCAACTCCAATGATGACAACCGGGAGTATAAATTTGAGGATGTGTCGACTATAAGTCAAGTGAGACTTGTGCGGACACGGTGACAGTCCTAGACGAGGAGCACCACATAGCCCAACATTCCCCATCAAAGATTGCAAGGTGATGTTTGAGAAAACACGTCCATTTGGTATTTGCCCTTCTAACCTATTGAAGGAGAGGTTCAGAGAAGAAAGGTAGGTGAAGTTAACGAGGTATTCTGGTATTGTACCTGAAAGATTGTTTGACGATAGGTCCAATGTTTCTAAGTTGGTTAAGCGGCCGAAAGAGTTTGGGACTAAACCCTTAAATGAGCTGTGTGAAAGATTTAGGTAGGTTAATAACATGGCAACCTGTCCGAATGAACTTGGAAGGCTACCACCCAAGAGGTTACTAGAAAGATCCATCACGTCCATACTTTGCATATGGCTAAGTTCAGAAGGTAATGTACCGGTTAGGGAATTATGTGACAGATCTAGTTGGATAAGGTTACTGTGATAAAAGAAGCTTGATGGTATTGTCGAAGATAGATGGTTATAAGATAATGAAACGTGCTCTAACATGGTGAGGTTGTCCATGGCATATGGTATGGAGCCAGATAACATATTGTCCGAGAGTTGTAACTCTACAATATTTCTCAGCATACCAATTTGTACAGGGATTTGGCCAACCATTCTATTTCCAGCGAGATCAAGTGCCTGGAGATTCTCCAACTTAGAGATGGATTCTGGTATTTCTTTGGTAAGATGGTTGTTGGAAAAGCTTATCAGACGAAGACCACTAAGATTTGATAGTGTTTCTGGAATCCCACCAACCAAATGGTTATTCTTTGCTTCAACTACTACCAGGTTAGTCGAGAGGTTACCGAAATAGCTGGGGATACTCCCAGAGAAAGGATTATTTGATATGGCAAGGGTTTGAAGTTGCCGACAATCGCAAAGGCTGGCCAAGAAACCAAGATCCCCTTGGAGATGATTCTCTCGAATATCAAGATACACTAGAGGCCTGTTATTTCCAAGTGTTGACGGTACTGGTCCAGTCAGCCGATTCCATCCCAAACTTAAGACAGACATTTTTGAATAATTTCCTAGAAATTCTGGTAAGGGACCTGTTAGTTGATTGTCCGAAAGGTGCAACCAAGTCAGTTGTCTCAGTTCTCCCAATTCCACAGGAATATCTCCGCTTATGTTGGAGTACGAGATGTCAAGGAAGTTGAGCATGGTGAGATTTCCAAGCACAGGCGGGATCGGGCCAACTAGGGCATTGTCACCCATAGAAATCAGCGTAAGTTGTGGTAGCTTAGCCAGCCATACCGGCACCACATCCACAAATAGATTTGCAGCAACGGAAAGTAGCTGAAGATGCTGGGACGATGCAAGGCCCAATGGAATTTGACCCTCGAATTTGTTCTGATAGAGATCAAATTGTTGCAACATGGGGAGGCTAAAGCTTCTATTTTCTGGTATATGACCTGTTAGATTGTTGTTCCCCAGACGCATGTCAACAATCCTCGACATGTTGAAGATGGTAGGAGGTACTGGACCAGTGAGCTGGTTCCACTTCAAGTAAAGAAACTTGAGCATGAGCAAGGAGCCAATACCAGATGGTATTGGGCCAGACAGACTGTTGTTCATCATAATTATGTAGCTCAGTGAAGGTGTGTTGTCAAATGAAAAATTCGGCATGAGGCCCGTAATGGAATTTGTTACGAGAGAGAAGTACCTAAGGCTACGCATGTTTCGCACCTCACCGGGGATCTGCCCCGAGAGCTGGTTGAAATTTAGGACAAGAAATTGGAGCTTCGTGAGGTTTCCTACACTAGACGGGATTGTATCCGACAGGCTATTGTAGCCAAGATCAAGATACCTAAGACGAGCTAATCTTCCAAGCTCAGCTGGGATAGAACCAGTGAGGTTTGTGTTGGTTAGGTTGATGGTGTGGAGGAAAGAGAGGTTACCGAGGTGAGGGCTGAGCTCTCCATGAAGCGGAATGTCCGGCAGCTCCAAAGCAGTGACACGCTGGTGGTGACGGCGGCTGCACGACACACCGGTCCAGCTGCAGAAGGACGCATAAGTTGTCCAGTTATTGGCAATGGTAGCCGAAGGGTCGGAGAGCTGGGATTTGAAAGCCAGCAGCGCCGCAAGGTCGGTGCTGTTGCTCGGAGCAGGAGATGAAGCAGCCATGAGTAGCAAGCTGGTGGCCATCAGCATGGCCGGAATGTATGAACGGCGCATCTCGTCGCGCATCTGCGTAAGTTTTTTTGGTTTGGGACGAGTAGGCAATGTTAATCTTCAGTCACGTATATAAAGATACTCACCAAAGATAGACTCGAGAGTGTTTGGCCTGGATTCCAGAACTTGGCATTGTCATGCTTTGTCTGAAGTGAGTTGCCCCCGGTGACCCGTTTAACCTGTACTACAACACTTCATTCCATTCTACTCCCTCCGTTCCTAAATGCAAGTCTTTTTAGAGATTCCAATATGGACTACTCCTACATATACGAAGCAAAAAGACTTCTATTTAGGAACGAAGGAAGTATTAGCTAGACCAATCGGCGCGTGAGCTAAAGTTCTACGTATCATATTTTCATCATCTGCGCGTTTTACTTGCAGGCTTACGGTTGCTCGCTGTAGTAGCCTCTTATGCGGCCTGGGATTTTATCATTAGACGGAAGACCTTGACTAGCCTGGTGAGCTTGCGGCCACAAGCATGGAGCAGTCGGCAGTCCATCATAGCCTCTTATGTTACCCTTCATCCACGGGCAAAGAATTTTCTGCGGCGATAATGACCCAAAAGCAGCAGGGGAGTAGTGCTCTTTTAAAATAAAAAAGGAGTGCCAAATAAAATTAAAAAACAGAAAATAAAATAGAGAATCAATACAGCAAAAAGGAGAAAAGAAAGTTGCTCTGTACGTAACTTGCTTTCTAGCCAACTTGATAGAGGTTCAGGTAGACGCCTTTGCTTCGAGGATCACCATGCCAACGTCTGCCTCGAGCAAGGGCTCTTCCATTCTCAAAAACATGGACAAAAATTTACAGCGTCCTGGGCAAGGAGGGGGCGATTTGCAGTCATCGCAATGATGCCGTAGTCTGATTTTGCAGTTTGTTTACGAAACCGTGTTCAATGGGGTTGATAGGAAGCACAAGGGATGCCCGACGTGTTTGCAAGGAGGGAGGCGACACATGATAAAGGTTCCATAACAAACACGCCGACCATATAAAGCATCTTCTTGCGGTGGCGGCAGTCTAGTGAAGTGTTACGATCTGGGCGTGGAGTGGTCAATATGCAGATTAACTCAGTGTGGGTGAGCAGTAAGGCAGATCGTTCTTTCCACCTTCAGGTGCTACTTGATCAACAGGTCTAGGCTGACTGGAAGGGTAGAGTACATAGTAGATCCAAGATTGCTTGCTGGTTTATGAAGCAACACCGAAATATATAGCAGAAATAAAAGCACACAGCGTTTGGCATCCTGATACTAGTCTTTTACTAGACTAGGAACAAACATAGGGGCATTACATAATACGGTCCATTCTGAATGAAGCATAGCACAGACAGTTCAACACTTCCACGTGTACTCGTGCTCTAGTTGAAGTCTTCATGTTCTTTGTCAAGAACAGACATAGTCTTGCCTACAAATTAAACAGTGACATTGCATATGTAGAACAGCAAATGATTCCCCCAGAAAACGCTTTGGTTCACGCAAATGTATAGCCAGCCACAAACTCACCAATGGAAAGGGTCGTCGACGGTAAGATCAGATGCTTTCTGGATGCTCCAGTCATTCTGAAATTTAGGGCCTAGCACCATCATCTTACAATCACAGCTCCATGGTACACCCGAGAGAGCCACCAGTTTGCTTGTCATCTTATCCGCCTTGGCCACCGAAGTAAGACTCTCTCTGTTCAGCAGAACATACAAAGCTTGGAGCTCTTGCGCGCTCGTGGAGATGAACTTAAGGAATTCAAGTTCAACTTTGTTCCCTCTGTATTCATGGATAACCATCTTCTTGACGTGGGACTTGATGCATTCAATAGTAGAGAGCTCGTGCCAGAACTTGGCATGGTTCCTTCCAGTGGGTTCAGTTAAAGACTGGAACATCATATCAGTAAATGGTTAATTAGAGATGGATAATGCAAGAAGCAACAGTTTCCATTGCTTGGTATGAGTGCCAGATAACCACTTCAGTGGGTTGAGTTGACTGGAATATCATACTATCAGTAAATGGTTAATTAGAGATGGATAATGCAAGAAGCAATAATTTCATTGCTAATAAATAGTGGTATCTGGTATGAGTGCCAATTAACCACTTCCAGTGGGTTCAGTTAAAGACTGGAACATCATATCAGGAAATGGTTAATTAGAGATGGATAATGCAAGAAGCAATAATTTCCAGTGCTAATAAATAGTGGTATGAGTGCCAAATAACTACTTCCAGTGGGTTCAGTCAAAGACTGGAATGTCATATCAGTAAATGGTTCGTTAGTGATGGATAATGCAAGAAGCAATAATTTCATTGCTAATAAATAGTGGTATCTGGTATGAGTGCCAATTAACCACTTCCAGTGGGTTCAGTTAAAGACTGGAACATCATATCAGGAAATGGTTAATTAGAGATGGATAATGCAAGAAGCAATAATTTCCAGTGCTAATAAATAGTGGTATGAGTGCCAAATAACTACTTCCAGTGGGTTCAGTCAAAGACTGGAATGTCATATCAGTAAATGGTTCGTTAGTGATGGATAATGCAAGAAGCAATAATTTCCATTGCTAATAAATAGTGGTATGAGTGCCAAATAACCACTTCCAGTGGGTTCAGTTATAAAGAATGGAACATCATATCAGTAAATGGTTAATTAGAGATAGATAATGCAAGAAGCAATAATTTCCATTGCTAATAAATAGTAGTATGAGTGCCAATGCATGAAAGACTTTAGGTGCTAAACCGACTGAATAATTGCATGGGGTGCTAGGATCTCACCTCGATGTGCAGCGTCTCAATGTTGGGAAAGCATCTGAGGTAGGCCACCAGCATCTTGACATGCTCTATGACACCAAAATTAACTTTAAATGCCAATATCTTGATGCTTGGAAGCACTGTGCTTGGGCTCCGCTTTGTGCCAGGCTGCAATGGTGGAACAATGCACCAAAAGCAGATATATATGTCATGCATCTCTATTCTCTATACACATTATTAGCAATCCATGGAATCTTGGGAAGTTTATACCTCAATGACATTGTCGCCGATCTGCAGCCGGTGAAATCCTGGCTCCAAGAAGCCGAGCACCTGCAGGTTGGGCGCATGAGCAATCTTGATCATCATAGTACTCTCAGCATGTCCTCCACGGGGCGCTTCCAGCAAGAAGAGCCGCTCCAGGAGCGGGGCATCCACCACGGCAACCTCGTCTGCCATGAAGATCCAGAGGAGCACGCACCGGAGGCTTCTGCTCCGTAGATGGATGAAATCGGGTGTACAGCTGAGCACGAACGCGAGCTTCTCCAGAACCGGGCTGCAAGCGAGCATGTAGTCGAGGTCCTCGTCGCTGATGCTGGTCGTGAACATGCTGAGTTCCTGGAGGCGGGGCAGGACGTCGGCTCGGCGGGAGAGACCAGCGGTGTCCGGGAACGTGAAGAAACCCAGGAAGAGGCGATGGAGTGAGGCGCAGCGGAGGATGTCCGCGGGGAGGCGCATGGCGTCGGGGGGGAACCTGGCGAGGTCGGCGTCGTTGACGAGGACGAGGTGCTGGATGCCATTGGCAGCGAAGAGGCGCGGCCACTCTGCGATCTCGCGCTCGTGGGACGCGAACCGGCAGCGGGTGATGTGGATGGCGCGGAAGGGGCCCGGGTGGTCGGCAAGGGCGCGGGCGACGACGGATCGGGGCAGGTCGGCGTCGTTGAGGGAGAGCGGGGTGGAGCGCCAGAGGTGGCGCCAGCGGGAGGCGAGGGAGGCGGTGCGGGCTGCGTCCTTGACGGGGAGGCGTGAGACGATGCTGCGGAGGAGGTCGTCGGGGAGGGCGCTGATGCGGTCCTCGCCGTCGTAGTCGACGGCGGGGGAGAGGGAGGCGGCACTTGCCACGGTATTTACACCGCCGGGGCGCCAGCCCATGACGTTCTCGACGATGGCGGCCATGGCCGGAATGGAGTGGGGTTGAGACGCGGCGACGCGCGGACTGAAGGGGAGAAGCTAATAAATGGAGTGGAGTGGAGGCGCGGCGGCGACTGGAGTGGAAGTTTTTTTTAGGGGAAAAAGCCAATTTATTCATCAAATTCCACAGAGTGTGGGATACAAGTCGGAGCCTGGGGTTGGCCTAACCAGATGTGGCGCCCCAGCCCTAGTGAGAGTGAATATTTGGCAAGTTTATGTGCGTCTCCATTAGCCGCACGACCTTCGAACACAAAATTACAGGAAAAAGAAGAAGCTCTACTTTTAATCTCTTGAACAATTGCAGCGTTTCTGCCCTTGTGTGCTTTTGAAATATCATTGACTACTTGCTTAGCATCGGAAGCGATGATCAGATTGTTAAGGTTGAGATCTTCCGCCAGCGCAAGTGCTTCTCGACATGCAATTGTCTCCAGAATAGCCGGGTCGTCCACTCCCGCAATGACCAATGCCGAACTTTCCATGTAGTTGCCTTGATGATCTCTGCAAACCGCAGCTGCTGAACCACCCCTCCCAGTTCTGACGCCGGCATCGACATGGATTTTAAACCAGCCCACCGGTGGTGCTCGTGGCCTAGTCTGGCCAAGAAGGCCGCCTCGCACTGCTTTTACCGTCATATTCTCAAGCACCTCCAGCTCCATTATGAATCTTTTTACAAATTCTGTAGTGGCATGTGGAGTTTAAAATATACCTTCATGGATTGCCCGCCGCCGTGCTGTCCATATAGCCCACAGCGTGACTGCTAGCAACACAAATTGCTCGTGTGACAGGGAATCCATCAGCGTGAACAGCCACAGCTTGGCTTTTGGTTCGGTAGTGGCGACCATCATTTGGGCTAGGTCATCATCAACTAGCGCCCACACACACCGCGACGATGTGCAGTTTAGCAAGGAGTGACGCCATGAATCTAGCGAGCCACACATCCCGCATGCAGAGCTGTCTGTCATGTGTCTATGGGCCCGAACATCTTCCGTCGGGAGGGACTGGCGTGATAATCGCCACAAGAACATCTTAACTTTCCCTGGAACCTTGGTGTTCCATAATGTTTTCCACGATCCTTCTTCAACTGATGTCGTTGAAGAGCCTGCTGTACCTTCGACCCATGCCTCCCGACGCCGTCTCGTTTCCACTAGCATGCGATATGCTGACTTGACCGAGAAAACACCATTCCTTTCATAGTTCCAGCTCCAAAAATCATCCGTGTTATGCGTGCATAAAGGTATACTTAAGATTACCTTAGCATCCATCGCCATGAAAACTTGATTAACAAGTTGTACATTCCATGTAGCACTTGTGTTATCTATCAGTTCGGCAACCCGGTTTGGTGGATCGGCCACCCGGCACCCGTAAAGTCGCATCATCTCATCCCTTGGCAGCCAGGTATCAGCCCATATATACGTAGTTTCACCATTGCCTATGCGTCGGATAATGCCTTGCTTTAGGGTGTCCCGGCCTTCCACAATCGCACGCCATACCTGACTTGGATGACTGCCAAGATTTGCATGCAAAATATCTGTATCAAGGAAGTATACGCTCTTTAAGACGCGTGACTTGGATGAGTGTCGGGATTCTGAAGGAGTCTCCATGCTTGACGCGCTAACATAGATAGGTTAAAGAGCTCGAATTCCTTGAACCCAAGCCCCCCCATGCCTTTTGGCTCTGTCATCGACTTCCAAGAGACCCAATGAGGTTTCCTCTTGCCATCCTTCGATCCCCACCAGAATTTTCTTATAAGCATATTAAGATGTTCACAGAGTCCCCTTGGTAACTTGAAACAGGACATGGAAAAAACCGGTACAGCTTGTGCCACCGCTTTTACCAATACCTCTTTTCCCGTTGTAGACATAGTATTCTCAAGCCAACCCTGCACTTTGCTCCATAGCCGATCTTTCAGGTATTTGAAGACCCCATTTTTTGAAGTACCTATGTTAGACGGCATACCCAGGTACTTCTCATTGAGTGTTTCATTAGGGACATTGAGAGACTCTTTGATGACATCCCGAGTGCTATCAGGAACACCCTTACTAAAGTAAATAGATGATTTAGCAAAGTTAATCCGTTGGCCCGAAGCTTCACAGTAACTGTTCAGTACTAGGTTCACCTCTTCAGCACCCGCAATACTTGCCTTACACAGCAGGTTGTCATCAGCAAATAATAAGTGACTTACTTGGGGCGCCGACGGTGCCACTTGTAAACCACTCAGATGGGATGACTCACTCTTGGATTTTAAAAGGCACGACAGGCCCTCTGCTGCTAGCAAGAACAAATATGGACTGATTGGGTCCCCTTGTCTGATTCCTCTGGATGGCTCAAACTCTTCCAACTTGTTCCCATTGAATAACACCAAGAACTTGACAGACGTTACTAGGCTCATGACTATATTTACCCATCTTTCTGTGAAGCCCAATTTCATCATCACCGCCCTCAGGTAGGGCCACTCGACCCTGTCATATGCCTTCATCATGTCGAGCTTGAGTGCAAAGGATTGGTGCTTTTTTGCTTTGTTCCTCTTCATGAAGTGGAGGCATTCATAAGATGTGATAATGTTATCGGTTATCAACCTTCCAGGAACAACCGCTGATTGCTCTTCAGAAATTATCTCAGGTAAAATCACTTTCAGACGATTAGCGATCACTTTCGAGGCAATCTTATATAGTACGTTGCAAAGGCTAATCGGTCTGAATTGAGTTAACAAAGTAGGGTTTTTTACCTTTGGTATTAGCACCAGGACTGTTTCATTAATGCACGCTGCTGATTCTGTGCCCTCTACTATTCTTAACACTGCCTTTGTCACATCATCTCCACAAACCTCCCAGTGACGCTGGAAGAAATGAGCTGGATATCCGTCCGGGCCCGAAGCTTTAGTCGGGAACATCTGAAAAAGAGCTGATTTAACTTCCTCTTCTCTGTATGGAGCATTCAAAGCATCATTCATCATATCAGTGACTTTGCGTGGAATAGTGTCCAACACGGGCTCCATATTTGCTACACCTTCAGACGTGTACATGGTTTTGTAAAAGGACGTCGCCATTTGCTCCATCTCCATAGCATTATCTGTCATCGAACCATCCGGGCGAACTAGTTCTTTTATTTGGTTTTTCCTTCTTCGCCTGCTCGCACGCAAATGGAAAAAATATGTGTTCTTATCACCGTGGATCGACCAGTCAATACGAGCACGCTGCCGCCATAGTATCTCCTCTCGGTGAAACAGTTCAACAAGTCGATCTGTGATTTTTATCTCCTCCCTAGTCGGCCCTGATCTCCCTGGTGTTGCACGGCAAATATGTAGTTTTGTTTTTAATTCACTGATTTCCTTTCACACATTTCCAAAGTGCACGCGATCCCAGGTAGATAGTTCTCCCGACAGCCCCTGTAGCTTTGTCTTGACCTGCTCCACTGACTCGCCTGGCGCCGCTGTCCACTGGCTGGCCACTACCGGACCAAGCGACTCATCCCGCTCCCAGCATACTTCATATTTAAAAGGTTTTGGGCCCCGCCTGCATGCATGCAATTCTTGCAGCGTAAGAAACAAGGGTACGTGATCTGAGCTAGCTGCCGCCAGGTGTTTAACCTCTGCTGTCGGGAACGCCATTAACCAGTCCGGCGTAGCCACTGCTCTATCCAACCTCACCCTTGTAAATGTTCCTCCAGCTACTTTTTTCTCAAACGTCCAGCTCTGCCCTTTGTAACCAATATCAGTAAGGCTGCAAGTATCCAGAGCGTCGCGGAATAGATCCATCTGTGCTTGGCTTCTCGCGCATACTCCATCATGCTCGTGGCCATGTAGCACTTCATTGAAGTCATCGATCGCAACCCATGGATGACTGCTGGTGTTTGCAATACCACACAACATATCCCATGTTTTATATCATTCTTGCGTTTGTGCTTCTCCATAGACAAAAGTAATCCTAGTTTGCACCGGGAATAACTCTTTCACAAGTACATCTATATGATACTCTGAGTAGCCAAGAATTTCCAACTTTATTGCTTCGTTCCAAAAAATACCAAGACCACCACTTCTACCTCTACTGCTTACAGCAAAACTCTTATCAAAGCCTAATGATCCTACCATATTCTCAACACGTGAGCCCTCTATTTGGGTTTCTAACATGCATACAATAGAGGGGGCATGTTGCCTCGAGAGATCTCGAAGCTCTCGAACTGTCGCGGGTTTGCCAGCCCCACGACAGTTCCACACCAGGCAACTCATTGCGCTAGGCGCGACCCCACCGGGAGGCCCGCCAAACGCGCATCAGAAGTTTTGGTTTGAGCTGTGCTCTTTGTGTTGGTAGAATCACTTGAACTTGGCTTGTTTCTCTTCGGCTCTTGCTTGGACGAGGGGCTCTCTGGAGCTTTTGCTTTCTGCACCATAGGAGTTTTGCCTCCCTGGATTGAAGGTTGGGGGCCGTTTGCTTTGTTACCCAGCGAAGCAACTATCATCCCCCTCTTCCTGTTCAGATCAGCATCATCCATTGTGATGTCATCTTGGCGTTCATCTGAGTCCATAAAATCCTCAGGATGGTTATCATATGCTGCACCGCGACTCCGGCCACCGCCTGATCGGCCTCGACCTCTTCCCCCTCTGTTACTGTTGCCTCTTCCTTCACCAGGACCGCTGCCCGGGCCTCTGAACCAGCTAGCTTTCAGATCCTTAAAAACTAGTGCTTTTGGTGCCCAAACACCGTCACCACATTCCTTAAACAGATGCCCCAGATAACCACATACCGCACACCAATCCGGGAGCCTCTCGAATTTCACCCAGAAGATCACTCGCTGCATCACATCCTTCTTCTTGATAACCAGAGAAACTGCATTCTTTAGTGGCTTTGTTACATCAATCTTCACCCTCACCCGTGCAAAGTTCCCCTCAAAATCTTGGGACTTCGGCTCAGCGTAAATGAACTCTCCAACCGTCGCCGAGAGCGCTTTGATCTTAGGGAAGAAACCATCCGGAAGGTCGTGGATCTGCATCCATATGTCCAGTTTGGTGAGATCGATCAAGGAGGGTTTAGTGAAACCATCATAGGGTGCCAAGATCACCGCTTTGCCCTTGAAAGTCCACGGACCCTCCTCCATTACACGCTCCCAATCGCCAAGGCACGCGAACTGTAACGTATACAAGTTATCCTCCAGAGGTCTGATTTTAACTTCCTTCGCCAGATCCCATGTGACCCGCACGTTCCTGTAGAACCAATACTGGTTGTAAGATTTCTCCGTATGAACCCTAGCCAGAGCCATCCAGCGGGTTGCTTCAGCCGGAAGTTCATCCTCCTCTACCACTACGTCCTGCAGATCGTCTTCCTTCAGACTCAATTCTTCCATCATTGCCGCCAGATCCGTTTCCGCCGCACCCGAGGATGCACCATCTTCCTTAGTTCTCTTGCCCGAAGAAACCATGTCCACGAGCGGTAGGGTCCCCATCGCTTCGTCCGTTGCTGCCATGGTCAGGGTCAAGGGACCCCGACCGCCGGCGGAGGGAAGGAGGCGGGGTAGATCAAGATCTCTATGGCGAGGAGACAAGTCGCCGCCGCCCAGAGGAAGAAAACCCTAACAAAAGGGGAAGAAACAATTGTCGAGTGAGCGAGGCAAGCACTGGAGTGGAAGTAGAAAGGGGAAAGTAGGATAGGGTTTTCACTTTTTTTTCCAGTCAATTATATATATCCAGCACCTTTGAGTTAATCTCGGGGGCTATAATTTCTTCTCATAAAGTTGAGTCGTAAGGTTACCAAAGAGGACTATTTGCCACGATGCACAGTTCAAACATGGGTGCCCTACATATCAGCGAAATAATTTTACGTTCGTTCTTTACTAAGTCAGATGCAACTCATAACCGACCAAGTAGTGGGTACGGTATTGTCAATCGACTCTGATGCCTATCATGGACTTTGTCGACCCTGAACATATCATATTCCATGAAAAAAGTCCACACGAAAGCCTACTTAGTCGAGTCGAACGATTAATAACTTGAACACAAGTTGACAAAGTCATCAAAATTATTATTTAATTTTGTTTTATATATCACGAACGGTGTAATGCATTCATGTGTTTTATTTCAGGAACAAAGAGCTTGAAGATGACTCCTCGAGTCGCCTCAAGCCTCGGGGGCTATCAAGCCAGAATTTGTGAAAAAACAGACTTTGTTCGTTACCAAAACACAAGTTCACAGACCCCCCGGGTTGTTAAAGGCCTAAACAAACCCGGCGCTCGGGGGCTACAGATGATATACATGCTACTGGGGTTGGAAAAAATTCAGAAAGACCCGGCTTGGAGACAGAATCCAGCCTGGGAGGACAACCCGACAACATCAACGTCGACGCTTCATGACCCGGCAATCTCTTCATCAACATTTCGGCATCCATTACGTCAACGACCCGGAAAAAAGCTCCACGTTCAAGGAAGACAAAAGCATCAGCAAAATCAAGACCTTCCGCCCGACTCTTCGAGTCACCCAAAAGCTCGGGGGCTACTGTCATGGATATGGGACACGGGTA
This sequence comes from Triticum urartu, assembly GCF_003073215.2. Taxonomy (NCBI): domain Eukaryota; kingdom Viridiplantae; phylum Streptophyta; class Magnoliopsida; order Poales; family Poaceae; genus Triticum; species Triticum urartu. The sequence continues at coordinate 490,343,362 of NC_053027.1, read as the reverse complement.
TCCTCATGGAGGTAGGCCGCGGCCCATCACGGGAGGTGGCCCAGCAGGCCGACTTAAACAGTTTGAATAAGACCTGGATTGCTATCCGTCTTGTAATAGAAAAGAGACTAGTCCTAATCTAACTAGGACTAGTCATGTAACCTGCCCCTTCAACATATATAAGGAGGGGCAGGGCACCCCAAGAGGGACAAGATTGACAAGTTCCACAAGTTGGACAAGTTAGGTTTAGATGATAGCTCTCGAGATAGAGCATTCTTGTAACCGTGATCATCATCATCAATATCAATGAAGCAGGATGTAGGCTTTTACCTCCACCGTGAGGGGCCGAACCTGGGTAAAACATCACGTTTCTCGTCCCGCTCAACCCCTCTCAAGCTACCACATAGATGCGTTGGCCTCGCGACTAAGTCCTGACACTAAGGACATCTGCCGTGACAATTCCACGACAGTTGGCGCCCACCATGAGGCACGCGCACGGTGGTGTTGAGTTCTTGAAGGGATCTCTTCAGGGATCGAGAAGTTTGCAATTTTTCGAATGAGCCGGTTTGGAAGGATCAGCATCAACTCCCGAGAGAATTGAACCATTGCTGCTGCTACACTCACAGAAGTGATGGCCAAGTACTAGTAGCTGCACGGTTTACGAGATCTGATGAATTTTGGAATAGTACCATGGGCTACTTCTAATACGTGAGTTCTAATGAAAGGAAGTTTTGACTAAATCAACTCCGATGCATCACGCGGAGACGTTTGAAGCATTAAGGGAAGATTCCAGCGCGCTAGGCCACCCTCCGAGTCGACCCGCCTCGTCGCTGCTGAAGAAAAAAAAATACAGGGCGATCTGGATGTGTATCGGTCAAATTGCCTACGACCTGGACTTCGCTATCACTACCTGCGAAGCGCCTGGCCTCCTGCGCCACCCCGTGCTGTTTCCAACCTCGCTCTGGAGAAGAAAAGTCAAACCAGCAACAAATCGGAGGAGGATTTGGTGATGGATGTATACCGACTCCGAGTCGTTTCCAATCTCGCTCTGGCCGTACCTGCTTCGCTCCGCCTCCGCTGTCGCCGGTTGCGCGTCCAACTCACTGCTGCCGCTCTCGCCTCAGAATCCGCCTCACAACGGCTGCTCCTGAGCCGTCGTTACCAACGGGCTGTTGCCTGCCTCGGAATCGACCGGATTCTGCCTCTAGGCTGCCCTGGGTCACCTCCGTGAGTCGCCTCCAGTCATAGCTGACTCGCCGTTGCCTTCATCTTGGAGTAACACCTCTGTTTGTTTCAAATCGCCGCCATTGTTACGCTGCACCACAAGCCGGCCCCCTATGCCGCCATACTTCAAGCCGAGCGGCCCGTTGCTTCCTGCTGGATCACTTCCACCTGCAGCAAACCGGCCTGCCGCTTCGAGCCGCCGCAAACCGCCTCCGCCGTCGGCTCACCAAGTGCCCGTCTGCGCGGATCTCCTCACCTCGCCTCGCCGGTTCACTTCCACTGGAGTCGACGTTCACGACCCGGATTCGCCGCGACGAGCCGCCGCGGATTTCCCTCGAAGTCACCAGCTCCGCCGTGCTATGGCCAGTGGCTACTGAGTCGCCGCGGCCGCGTCATGCCGTTCCTGCCCTCTACAGCTGTGGGTCGCTGCCGTTGAGCCGGCCAGTTTCTTCAAGTCGCCACAGTGGCCTTGAGCCGCTGCCGCTTCACTAAACCGCCTGACGGCTGTCGCAGCCGTGCCTGCTTTGAGTCGCCAAGTTTTCTAGCGCCAAGCCGCTGCCGCTTTACTAAACCGTCACTGCGGCATCTCATCATCGGCGTTGGATCAACCACCTGACCTCGGCCATATCAAAAGTTGCTGCCGTCGACTCGCCAAGGCCCTGCGATGTGTGAATGCAGACAGTGGCTCACAGCACCTCGGCGGTTTACGGCGACTCAGGGCAGGGCCTCCTCTTTAAGCCGCCGTCCCTTCCTGCTGCTATGTGCCTCCGCGCTGAACCAGCCACAGCCGCGCATCTCCAACCCGCCGGTGCCTCGTTCATCCCCTACCATCACGCTGGCCATCTCCACCGCTGCTGGCTCACCCCCAATGGCCTAGCTTCGCGTACAGAGACAGAGTCATCGTCTTGGTCGCTGAGTGCCCCGGTTTATGCTCCATGCTGCCGGTTTACCACCTGCTGTCTTCAACTACCCGGCCTCCATGAGCTGCTGTCACCTTGCCTCATCTCCGCCTCACAGGGGGTCTCATCGAGCTGCTGTGTCCAATGAATCATAAACCGCCATCTCCCTCGCTGACGTTTACAAGGAGAGGGGATTTTGACCCGGTGGGATAAGGAAAGAGTCAGGTTGCCAAAAAAAAAGTGGAAGCAGTAAAAATTCAAATCAATTGAAAAACGACGACGGGTATGGCTGGCTTGACATCCCAGGAAAAGATCAGGTGCTATCCATCTTATTTACTTTTTCAATATACTTTCAAATTCCTCCGGGAACAATTGTCTATCCTTTAATATTTTTTGTTCCACGATCATGCTAGAGACGACAAGATCATCTGTCATCCCAATACGTCAGGACAATTATTCACCGCCGAAGTGGAGTTATATCGCAGATATGGAGTGCATAGCATCGTCATTTTGCACTAGCATGTATCCGTGCTGCCGTGCTCAACGGAAGTGCTTACGTTACCGCCCTTGTGGTCTGGTCTACATCAACACACCGGGCCGCACCTGTCTGCATGAGCTGTTTACTGAGTATGAGCAAGTCACAGCTTGGGTAGCCCAGTTTTTCTTTCAACAAAATGAAGGCAAATTATCATATATTATCAACCGTCGTCTGCACTCGATGGCTCAATGGGAAGGTGCACAAGTCGCCACCACTACAGTTTTGTTAAACTTCAAATCACCAGTTGGAAGGAACCATTGGCCGAGTTGCCGACACGGCTCATACGGGATCATCTATAATCCGCCGCAGTCACCTCAACCTTCTGTGGATTTACATCGCGTTATTAACACCGATGATATATACCTTCTGCTATGGTCAAGTACGGAGAATTTCAAGACAACTCCTTGAGTCATCTTAAGACTCGGGGGCTACAATGATATGACGCGGCGAGTCTTGCCAGTTTCAGCAAATTCAAGTGCCCCAGGATGTTGAAGGGAAACCCGGTCCCGGAGGATACTGTCATATTTAATGGCCGTCAGAAATATTCCGGCTCACAATGATGCTTCCGGTTTATAGTCCGGTTTAAGAAAAATCTATTTTCCCACAAAGCTCTGAAGCGCTCAAATCCGATTTAACAATGTCCGGTTCAAAAAGTAATTAACTTCTCGCAAGTTCGAGTTTAAAGGCCGTCAGAAAATTTCCGGCTAAAAATAAAGATTCCGGTTTAAAATCCGGTTCAAGGGAAAGATATCTCTCACAAAGCTTTGAAGCTCTCAATATCCGGTTCAAAATCCCGGTTCAAGAAGAATTTATCTCTTGCAAAAAGTTAAAAATTGCCAAAGAGGACCTGCTGCCATGATGCGCGGTTCAAACATGGGTATCCCGCCTTACTGGCCTGACATATTATTGATCACATGGGGGCTTCTGCTTCAAAAGGCGGGGTCTCTGTTCTTTACATCATGCGTGGTTACACGGAACTGTTCTGTCTTAAAGCGGCCTCCGGTTTACCCCTTGAAAATTTTATAAACATCACTTGGGGGCTTGGTCGTGTCCGAACCAATGCAACACCTTTTGATAGGAGAAAGCCACCAGATCACTTGGGGACATGGTCAAGTCTGAACCAGTCACGCCTCTTGATCGGCCTAAGGCCATAGAATCACTTGGGGGCTTGGTCGAACCCGAACCATTGCCACGCCTCTTGATCGGCATAATGCCACGGTTTCATTTGGGGACCTGGCTGACTTGAACCATAGCTACACCATTGGGGAGCTTGGTCGTGTCCGACCATGGTAACACCATCTGATCGGCTCAATAAGCCTCTTTTTGCAAATGGTTTTATCATTGCATTTGCTTCAATATTTTCCTTGATAACTGTTTCTTTTATTTTTGTTGCGTTTTTAAACCGACAAAGTTTTAAACCGGTTCAAACTGTCAATTACAAATTGACGGAACACGGTCAAATCTTAATCCGGAGACTATCTGCCCGGTTTGATTTTCTGTTACCATCCTATTATGGAGTAAACCGGTGTTTATCACAACCCGGCACGGTTTTATCATAAACCGGCACAATATGGAAGGAGTTATCAGTACTCAAGATTTTGGTTATCACCCTTACTACAAAAAGTTGGTAAAACCAACAATGTAATTCAATGTCACAGGTATGATATATTTCATATTTGATTATTCTTAAGTGCAGCCTTGGTTATAAACCCGGGTTATGTGTTGGGCATTATGACCCGTCCGGCGGTAAACCGCCAGAACACTTTAAACTTGTTGTATGCAGAAACAGGTTTGTTAAACCGGCCTGGCTTTGGACTATAAGTCGCCAGTATATATATATTTGGATTGCGCCATTGGAATCATGCGCTTATAAATCATTGGGTTATATTATTCAAATAGCCAAACTTGGCTGAATTTTCATTATGATATTGAATGAATAAGGTTTTCACCGGATTATATTATCTTGAATAGACAACATGGCTGGATTTTTATGGTTATTAATAACCGGTATTATTGAGTTTTCAAAGTCGCTTTAGCGCAATGTCTATTATTTTATCAAAGGATATGATTTATTCTACAATGGAAGGAATAGTCCCGAGTCGCTGCAGGCTTACAACCCAACACTTGGGGGCTACATTATTCAAATTGAGATTACATCGAATATGCAAGTCCCATGTCACTGCCAGCATGCACCATGGCACTTGGGGGCTAATGCAAAAGTCATTTTTTGCTCAACTTATTGAAGACCCGGTTCATCACATTGTAATAAGCCGGCCCTTGGGGGCTACCAATTGCTCCTGTCAACAATTCAAGGTATACAAGTTTTCGTCCATCATATTGAAGGATCCATTGCTCAGTTGGTAAAGCACAAAGCTCTTAACCTTGTGGATGTGGGTTCAAGCCCTACGATGGAAGCTACATTATAAGATGTTATTTTCATTGAAGTATATATCAAGTCCCGGTTCAGTATTATCTTACTAAGCCGGCCCTTGGGGGCTACACATCACTGCTAAAATCTACATAATTATATTTAGAAAGTTCCTGCTCATTATTGCATAATCACCCGGCCCTTGGGGGTTACACTGATTGAAGTTTTTATAAGCAATTACAAGTCCCAGGTTGCTGCAAGCATGACAACCCGGCACTTAGGGGCTACATATATGGAGTATTCAGTTTATATGATTGAGATGAACAAACCGGATTTCTTCAAGGTTGAAACACTTATTGGAGCAAGTCTTAAGTTATCACTATGTTCTTCTCTTAAGACTTGGGGGCTACATGTATTATGCATATAAAGGAGGAACATCTTCATTTTATCAGTTTTGAGCAAATCAGGAAGATCAATTACATGACCCGGTGTCGACAACAATTATGACCCGGTGCCATCAATATTTATAAACCGGCCAGTTTGGTAATATTAAACCGGAAAGTTTTACATCTTCAAACCGACTGAATATCAGCTAAGTATTTCAAGACCCATATTTCTTAAACCGGCGCTTTGGAAGCCGATTCAAGTGGATTATTCTTCACAATATTTCTCTATGAGAAACCAATGTCAACAAATTGAGTATGAAGCTGGCTTGTTAACCCAGATTTTCTAGAAGAAGGAAATGACAAGGATGATCAGGTGCCGATTTACAAGAATTTTTAACCCGGAGCATAACCTATCAAATTTGCTCTTGAGTTTATGTTGCAGATCAGTTTAACATGGATAAATCCAAATTAAACTGGGGGCTAATGTCGGGGATATATCCCGTGGCGTAAACCGGCCGGAAGTATAAACCGGCCGGACTGGATGACTCACTGGTAACCCGCCCGGAGCTTGGTGGTTCACGGGCTACCCGCCCGGTCTTGGCGGTTCATTAGTAACCTGGCGGGCGGGTCAGATGGATGACGAGGCCTATGGCCCAGAAGGCCGGTTCACGTTTAATGGTGGGCCGGTTTATGAGGAAAGCACAAAGAATATTCCCTTACAAAGGAAGCAAGACTAGGACTCCACTTGTAATAGAGTAATCCTAATCCTAATAGGACTAGTCATGTAAACCGCCCCTTCAACATATATAAGGAGGGGCAGGGCACCCCAAGAGGGACAAGATTGACAAGTTCCACAAGTTGGACAAGTTAGGTTTAGACGATAGCTCTCGAGATAGAGCACTCTTGTAACTGTGATCATCATCATCAATATCAATGAAGCAGGATGTAGGCTTTTACCTCCACCGTGAGGGGCCGAACCTGGGTAAAACATCGCGTCTCTCGTCCCGCTCAACCCCTCTCAAGCTACCACATAGATGCGTTGGCCTCGCGACTAAGTCCTGACACTAAGGACATCTGCCGTGACAATTCCACGACAGTTTGTGACTCCATGAACTAGTGCAAGATGTTAAAGTTGGCTGCACAAGTTCTTGCCAAAATGAATATGAGTGAAATATGTTGGCGGAGTCACCCTCAAGAACACTCTAGTTCTTCTTCTTTGGGACTCACATCAACTTGATGGGAATCCTTGGAGTTAAAGTTGAACTTGATGAAGTAGAGCTTGATGAAGTCTTGGGAACCCACTTGACCAAGGATTTAGGTTCTTCTTCAAATGAGGTAATCTCTTCTTGATGTTTTTCCTTGCCTTTTAGCTTGTGGTCTTGTGGCGGAAGATCGTCTTGAGCTTGTGTTCCCTCAAAAGAAGTGGGGTTATACTTCTCTTGTTGAGGAACAAACTTTGTCTTGGGGTATTGATCTTCTTCCCATTCAACTCCATTGGCATTGAACTTCAATTCAAAACCAACACCTTGATTCTTCTGGTGTCTTCCTTGATTGCATACAATTTCCTCGAATTTCTTACTCGCGGCAAGGCTCTTGTAAACACCTTTCTCTATAATTCCCTTCAATGCGCTATTTTCTTGCTCAAGTGTAAGTTGACTAAGAGAATCATTAGTGGAATCAAGAGAATTACTAGAAGCAACAATATTGGATTTAGCATGGTTATTATTACTACTAGAAGAAGAATCTTTCTTACTCTTCTTACTAGATTTAACTTGTGGCATTTAGTAGACAACTGGAGACATTTGGCAATGTAAGAAGAACTCTCCTTTCTAAGATCATCACTGATTGCTTTTAGAAACTCATGCTCTTGCTCTAAATTTAGCTTCCCGAAGCGTAGTTTCTCATGAGTTCTTAGGAGCTCTCTATGATCTTCTTGAGTTGTTTCATGAGCTAACTTAAGAGTGTTTAGTTCTCTAGTTATACACTCAATCTCCTTCTTAGCATTGTCATTCATTTCATCTTGACTATCATGATTACTAGCAAGTTCATTATATCTCACATCACTAGTTTTATGAACAAGTAAATCATCATCACCTAGCAAATCATCTTCATCACTATTGAAATCAAGATACTCGGGGTGTGATACCTTGGGGCCTTTAGCCATGAAGCATCTTCTAATTCCTTCATTTGGTGAATCAAATATGTTGTGGGAGTTGGATGACACTAAAGCAAGACCGGCAACACCTTCATATTGAGTATAGTCGGAATCAGAGTGATAACTTCTCTCGGAGTGAGTGTCGGAGTCAGAGCCGGAAACCCATTCACCAACATGAGCTTGCTATCTTCGTCCTATGTAGCTCTTTGATGACTTGTCTTTTCTTTTTGAAACCTTGCTTCTTCGAAAGTGTCTTCGTTCATAACGATCATCTCTACTCCTCTCTCTATGAGGTGATTCATCTCTTCTACTTCTTATTTTTGGCGAGTCTTCTCTTTTCTTGTAGGGTGATGTACACTCATTGGAGTAGTGTCCGGGTCTTCGACGATTGTAGCGATTATGGTCATGACTAGAAGATCTTTTCTCATTGTAGGATCTTGACTTGGAGCTTCTATCTTTGCTTCGGCTCTTGTAGAATTTGTTGAAGTTTTTCACCATTAGATTTATTTCCTCATTGGAGACTAGTTTTTCACTTGGATTTGTAGGAGCATCACTTGAGGCTTTGTATGCACCACTTGACTTGTTGTGGAGCTCCTCCATATCCTTGAGTGACATCTCAAGCGCAACGATTCTTCCAATGACTTCCCTGGGCTTGAGATCTTTGTAATTAGGCATCATTTGGATCAATGTGCACACGGTATAATATTTACTATCCAAGGCTCTAAGGATCTTCTTGATGATGAGCTTGTCGGTCATCTCTTCACTTCCTAAGCCGGCAATCTCATTTGTGATGAGAGCAAGCTTAGAGTACATTCTAGTGACTCTGTCACCATCCTTCATCTTGAACTTGTCAAGTTGACTTTCAAGCACATCCAACTTGGATTCCTTGACGGACTCGGTACCTTCGTGCATATCAACCAAAGTATCCCAAATTTCCTTTGCATTCTCAAGGCGGCTGATTTTGTTGAATTCCTCGGGGCACAAACAATTGAAGAGAATATCACAAGCTTGGGCATTGTATTGCAACATCTTCAATTCTTCCGCAGTCGCTTCACGATACTGTTCTCTACCATCCTCAAAGAATTCACCTTGCAAGCCAATATGAACAATAGCCCAAACGACGGGGTTATGAACTAGAATATGCATTTTTCATCTTATGCTCCCAACTAGCAAATTTGTACCATCAAAATATGGACCTCTATGGTGATAATTACCCTCACTAGACGCCATACTCTCATAGGTTGTGAAACCAAGGCTATGGTGACCAAATCAATGGAAACCAAGGCTTACTGAGACCAAAGCTCTGATACCACTTGTAGGATCGAAAGTATGTCTAGAGGGGGGTGATTAGACTACTTGACCAAATAAAACCTAGCCTTTTCCCAATTTTAGTTGTAGGCAGATTTTAGCAACTATGACAAGTCAAGCAACACCCTACACATGCAATTCTAAGAGTATAGCCGTGGAAAGTAAGATATTGCACATGTAAGTAAAGGATGGGTTTGGAGAAAGCAAACGTAATGGGGACACAGTGATTTTTGGCGTGGATCCGATAGGTGGTGCTATCGTACGTCCACGTTGATGGAGACTTCAACCTACGAAGGGTAACGATTGCGCGAGTCCATGGAGGGCTCCACCCACAAAGTGTCCACAACGAAGTAACCTTGTCTATCCCACCATGGCCATCGTCCACAAAGGACTTGCCTCAGTCGGGTAGATCTTCACGAAGTAGGAGATCTCCTTGCCCTTACGGACGTCTTGGTTCAAGTACACATCATGTGAGAGGCTCCCAAGCGATACCTAACCAATCAAGGAGACACCACTCTCCAAAAGGCAATAGACGATATGTTGATGACGAACTCCTTGCTCTTGTGCTTCAAATGATAGTCTGCTCAACATCCAACTCTCTCTTACACAGATTTGGCTATGGTGGAAGAAGGATTTGAGTGGAAAGCAACTTGGAAAAGGCTAGAAATCAAGGTTCAAATGGTAGGAATGGAATCTCTTGATCTCAACACATAAGTAGGTGGTTCTCTCTCAGGAAATGAGTAGTGGAAGTGTAGGCACGTTCTGATGGCTCTCTTACTTACTAAGAGGGGGGTGGAGGGGTATATATAGCCTCCACACGAAATCCAACCGTTACACACTTTTGACTCAACTTGGTGGCACCGATCAGAAATCTCGGTGGCACCGGTCAGAAATCTCGGTGGCACCACCCTGTGTAAAATATTCATAGTTAGGGCAAACCTCGGTGGCACCGATCAGAAACAACTCAGATGGGCCGATGTGCAATGGTTAGGGCAAACCTCGTTTCAGTGGCACTGATTGCATCAACTCGGTAGGACCGAAATGAAGCAATAAGGCAACAGAAAGTTGGCAAAACATCTCGGTGGCACCGATCGCAAACTTGGTAGGACCGAAATAATTCCACCAGGTTTCAGAGAGTTGGCAAGGCCATCTCGGTGAGACCAAGATCCATATCAGTGGATCCGATTTGTTAGGGTTTGGCTGTGGCCGCGTCCAGATGAACTCGGTGGGTCAGGATAGGGAAGTTTCGGTGGGGCCGAGTCGAAATGTAGGGTTTTGGACATGTTTGGATAGAGAAAGTGGTTGAGGGTTTTGGAGCAATAACACTAAGCACTTGAGCAAATAGTTCATAATCAAAACCTCACCCCTTTTTAATAGTATTGGCTTTCCTATGGACTCAATGTGATCTTGGATGACTTAACCAAAAAAGTAGGGTCTTGAGCTTTTGCCAATCCATGTCCTCTGCATTTTGAAGGGGGTCGACAATCACTAGTCCTTGCCATGCCAATCATTGAACTTCCCGAAATCTTTTACTTGAATGGATATTAGTTCAATGAGATATATGTTGTTATGAATTACCAAAACCACCCGGGGATTAGTTGGACCTTTAGCCTTCCAGTATGCCACACCGCCACGCCGTAGGCACGCGCGGCCTCGTGGACGGTGGGGTAGGTGCCGAGCCAGAAGCAACGACCGGCGTCGGAGAACTCGACACCAAAGTGGTCAAACGGCTTCGCTGGCACGCCGAAGAACCTTGTCTTGCTCTTTGGGACCTTCTTCGGCGGCATCGCGACGACGAGGTGGCGACGACTGGGTGGCGTTAGTGGGGATCGGGCGGTGACAGTGGGGATCGAGGCGGCGGCGGGAGGCAGAGTGAGGCCGGAGTAGAGTCGGGGCGGCGGAGGCGGAGCGGATCCGAAGGCATGTCGGGGCGGCGGCGGGGGCAGATTGGGGCAAGGGGAGGCAGATCGGCAGTGGAGGAGTGCGGTGGAGTGCTGGAGGAGGCGGGGTGGCGAATCGGGGGGCGGTGGCAGTGGGGATCGAGGCAGCGGGAGGCGGGGCGGCGGCAGTGGGGATCGAGGCAGCGGGAGGAGGGGCCGGAGGTGGCTTGGGGCGGCGGCGTGGCGTGGTTTGATGTCGGGAGGCGGCGGCGGTGCGGACGGCGGCCGGGAGGAAGGGGAATGGGGGGAGAGAAATGAAATGCAAGGCGGTTAGCGGTTGGCGCGCGGCTGCCATTTTTACATCTCTAGGCGAGGTGTCGTATTTTACATATTCGGGAAACAGAGATGTGATTTTTTTTCACCTGCAATTTCTATTGGAGAAGTGTTTTTGGACTTTGAAGATATAGAAGTCAGGTATTTTTCGTCTACATATTTTATTAGAGATGCTCTGTTGCATTATTATTCAGGAAAGACGGATGGCTATCTCGGTGGGGAGAGCACGTCGTTAGTCAGGGGAAAAGAAGTACAAGTGTTGACTTTCATAAGTAGTCAGGTACGTGCTTCCATCAAGTGGCACATGTTCGTCCGGCGAGACAGCATTGCAAATTATTCCATATCTCCGGTGAGAGCCGTGAGACCTACAAGAATGAAGCCATCAACTGAATCTGCCTCCTGTGAGCCTGGGACGCAATGAAACACAACAACCAGGCCGTCCGGAGGGCAGCTTCCACCAGCGGGCTGCTCCTCATCCTCCTGCTCGTCGCCTTCACGGCGTCCAACTACTCGTCGCCCTACACCGAGCAGTTGCTCGTCGGCGTGTCCGCCACCCCGGCCTACTCCTCTGCCACGACGGGATCCCGCGCGAGCGATGGCAACGCCGGACTGGCGTGCGACGTGGCGAGGGGCGAATGGGTGCCCGACCCGGTCGCGCCCTACTACACCAACGCGACGTGCCCGCTGATCGACGCCCGGCAGGACTGCATGATGTACGGCAAGCCCGGGATCGAGTCCATCATCCGGTGGCGGTGGCAGCCCCACGGCTGCGACCTCCCCCGCTTCGACGCGGCGGCCTTCCTCCGCCTCGTCCGCGGCAAGTCCATGGCCTTCGTCGGGGACTCCGTCGCGCGCAACCACATGCAGTCGCTCATGTGCCTGCTCGCCGAGGTACATGCCCACTTCCACTAGATCGATCACCGTTGCGTTGCCATCTTGAGCTCGCTCGATCGCGTGTGTTGATTTCTCGGTTACCGCCCGGCGCGCGCATGTGCATGCAGGTGGAGCACCCGAGGGAGATCGAGCCCAAGGACTGCGTGCACTGCACGCGCAAGTACCATTACCGGGAGCACGACTTCACGGTGTGCGTGTTCTGGACGCCGTTCCTGGTGCGGTGGAACGTGACGCACGCCGGCGGGCAGAAGTTCATGGACCCGCAGAACTTGTACCTGGACGAGCCGGACCCGGAGTGGAGCCGCGACGTCGCCGGCTACGACTACGTCGTCCTCAACGGCGCCAAGTGGTTCACCCGCCCCACCGTGCTCTACGAGGGCGGCCGCCTCCTCGGCTGCGCCAACGTCGACAGCTGCGAGGCCAAGCACAACGCCACCGCCGTGGCCCCGCACTACGCGGTGCGCGCGTCGTTCCGGACCGCGCTCCGGGCGCTCGCCGGGTTCCGCGGCCGGGTGGTCGTCCGGACGGTGGCGCCCCCGCACTACGAGAACGGGAAGTGGGACGACGGAGGAAACTGCCTGAGGACGGGGCCCATGCGGAGCAACGAGACCAGCCTACCGGAGACCGAGGCTGCGTTTCACGTCGCGCAGGTGGAGGAGTTCCGGGCCGCGTCGGCGGTGGCGGCCTCGGAGGGGCGGTTCGTGCTGATGGACGTGAGCGAGATGATGCAGATGAGGGGCGACGCGCACCCCGGACAGTACGGGCACTGGCCGCACGAGAAGGTCGGCTTCGGCATCGACTGCGTGCACTGGTGCTTGCCCGGCCCCGTCGACGCTTGGAGCGAGGTGCTGCTCCATTTGCTGACATGATTGGCATCCTGCTAATTTTTCTTCGTCCTAATTGTAGTTGCACAAACGGAATGGATTTGGATGCAGCGTGTTACAATGCACATGCATGTGTTTTATGTAGTGTTAGGGCATCTCCACCCCTAAACGGACACGGAATCCGTCCGTAGATTGATCACATCAGTATGTGGACACTGATGCGGGAGCCCGGTCATCAATCAAGGCCGCTTACATTTGAAACCATATTTCAACAAAATGGACAAATTATATGCAAACCGGAAGATTTTCATCTACACTGAAGCACTTTCATTACATGTTCGACATATTTTATATTAAACAAAAGCGACAAAACCTAGTCTACACTACAGGAAAATCCCGGTTTCCCGTGTGTTGGCATATAAGCCGTGTGCTTTTTTTCGGGCACCCGGCTTATGCTTCTCCAAGCCGAGTCTGGAGAAAAAAACACCCGGTAAATAAGAGGAACTCGGCTTATGGTCATCTATGAACCGAGTACCGCAGAAAAGCTCACGGCTTATATGAAACACACGGTATCTACGTGAAAAGGCACCCGGCTTACAACACACACTCGGCAAAGACATCTGCCACGTGTCTGCAATGGCAGTGGTTGACGGCGCCGTCACGGAGCAACCTATAAGCCGTGTGTCTGGAGCAAGCACTCGGCTTATATGACATATAAGCTGTGTGCCCGAATAAGGCACTCGGCTTCTAGGACATATAAGCCGTATGCCCGATGAAAGCACTAGGCTAACATATTTATGGATTTTTTGCACCACGTAACATTTGTGCGAAATTAGTTTAAGATGGTTTTCATTGCATTTATATTTACTACTTAATTAGTATTATTATTCTAACCTATTGTCTGTCGACTAGTTTTCATGGGTCTTATTTGTAAAATTCTAAATTTAACGCCACTTTAATATTTTCATGACTCTTTCGACACCCTAGCATACCCGCCAGCACACTACTGGACGTCTAAGAGGCCCCAGCGTAAGATTTGGCGGATTTGGCGGCATGGCTAGCCCCCGGAAGCCGCAGGTCACAATCATAGACACGCGAAGATCAATCCGCATAGAGGGAATTGTTCATATACTTCTGCATCACCAAAAATTATGAAAAAATACCATACATCCTATATCACATGTGCCCACGCCGTGTAAGAAAATCATGATTTTATCGTGCTCTGAGTGTTCAATAATATTCACGCCGCACCGTTACCGCAGAACGATTATTATACCATGTCATCGCTGTCTGTGAGGGGGGCCACACCCGGAGTCGTGTGCTCCCTCCTCAAACATGCCACCAAAACAACTTATGGCATGTATGAGGGCCCCGCGCGATGCTCCGGTGGCATTGCTACCCCCCAAGGCACCCGTCCTGCCAAACCCTGGAGCGGTTGACCAGGAGAACTAACCCTTTGACTTTCGTCGGACTGGCTTTGACTAATGGACCTCTCCACCCGGTTGTGGTAGGTCAGCTCATAGGAACACTTTGGAACAAGGTCCGGGCCGAACCCACTGCAAGATTCCCTCAGTGTCGACCCAACACGGTCGTTTCCCCCCTCCAGGTGCCGGCGGCGGCGCCGTCCGTGAAGGGGTCACACTCCGAAGACGCGTGCCGGGTGTTGGCACCCACCACCACACTTCTAGACCTGTAAGAGGCCTCGTCGCAAGATTTGGAGGCTTGGCTAGCCCCCGAAGGCCGCCAGTCACAATCATAGACACACAAAAGCAACCCGCGTAGAGGGAAGTGTTCAGATATTTCTGCATCACCAAAAATTATGAAAAATTACCATACATCCTATATCACATGTTCCCACGCCGTGTAAGAAAATCATGATTTTATCGCGCTCAAAGTATTCAATAATATTCACGCCGCACCGTTACCGCAGAACGTTTACTATACCGTGTCATCGTCTTCCGTGAGGGGGGCCACACCCCGGAGCCGCGTGCTATCTCTTCAGACATGCCACCACACCTTAAGGCATGTATGAGGGCCCCGCGTGATGCTCCGGTGGCATTGCTACCCCCAAAGCCCCCGTCCTGCCAAACCCTACAGGAGTTGACTAGGAGATCTAACCCTTTGACTTTCACCAGACGGGCTTTGACCAACGGACCTCTCCACCCGGTTGTGGTAGGTCAGCTCATAGGAACACTTCGGAACAAGGTCCGGGCCAAACCCACCGCAAGATTCCCTCAGTGTCGACCCGACGCGGCCGTTACCCCCCTCCAGGTGCCGGCGGCGGTGCCGTCCGTGAAGGGGGTCACACTCCGCAGACGCGTGCCGGGTGTTGGCACCCGCCACCACACTTCTAGACCTGTAAGAGGCCTCGTCGCAAGATTTGGCGGCTTGGCTAGCCCCCGAAGGCCGCCGGCCACAATCATAGACACACAAAAGCAACCCGCGTAGAGGGAAGTGTTCAGATATTTCTGCATCACCAAAAATTATGAAAAATTACCATACGTCCTATATCACATGTTCCCCCGCCGTGTAAGAAAATCATGATTTTATCGCGCTCAAAGTATTCAATAATATTCACGCCGCACCGTTACCGCAGAACGTTTACTATACCGTGTCATCATATTCCGTGAGGGGGGCCACACCCCGGAGCCGCGTGCTATCTCTTCAGACATGCCAACACACCTTAAGGCATGTATGAGGGCCCCGCGTGATGCTCCGGTGGCATTGCTACCCCCCAAGGCCCCCGTCCTGCCAAACCCTGCAGGAGTTGACTAGGAGATCTAACCCTTTGACTTTCACCAGACGGGCTTTGACCAACGGACCTCTCCACCCGGTTGTGGTAGGTCAGCTCATAGGAACACTTCGGAACAAGGTCCGGGCCAAACCCATCGCAAGATTCCCTCAGTGTCGACCCGACGCGGCCGTTACCCCCCTCCAGGTGCCGGCGGCGGCGCCGTCCGTGAAGGGGGCCACACTCCGCAGACGCGTGCCGGGTGTTGGCACCCGCCACCACACTTCTAGACCTGTAAAAGGCCCCGACGCAAGATTTGGCGGCTTGGCCAGCCCCCGAAGGCCGCCGGCCACAATCGTAAGCACGCAAGAGCAATCCGCGTAGAGGGAAGTGTTTAGATACTTCTGCATCACCAGAAATTATGAAAAATTACCATTCGTACTATATCACATGTGCCCACGCGGTGTAAGAAAATCATGATTTTATCGCGCTCAAAGTATTCAATAATATTCACGCCGCACCGTTGCCGCATAACGTTTACTATACCGTGTCATCATCGTCCGTGAGGGGGGCCACACCCCGGAGTCGCGTGCTGTCTCTTCATACATGCCACCACACCTTAAGGCATGTATGAGGGCCCCGCGCGATGCTCCGGTGGCATTGCTACCCCCCAAGGCCCACGTCCCGCCAAACCCTGCTGCAGTTGACCAGGAGATCTAACCCTTTGAGTTTCGTCGGACGGGCTTTGACCAACGGACCTCTCCACCCGGTTGTGGTAGGTCAGCTCATAGGAAAACTTCGGAACAAGGTCCGGGCCAAACCCACCACAAGATTCCCTCCGTGTCGACCCGACGCGGCCGTTACCCCCCTCCAGGTGCTGGCAGCGGCGCCGTCCGTGAAGGGGTCACACTCCGGAGACGCGTGCCGGGTGTTGGCACCCGCCCCCACACTTCTTGACATGTAAGAGGCCCCGATGCAAGATTTGGCGGCATGGCTAGCCCCCGGAGGCCGCCGGCCACATTCGTAGACACGCAAGAGCAATCCGCGTAGAAGGAAGTGTTCAGATACTTCTGCATCACCAAAAATTATGAAAAATTACCATCCTTCCTATATCACATGTTCCCACGCCATGTAAGAAAATCATGATTTTATCGTGCTCTAAGAATATTCAATAATATTCACGCCACACCGTTACCACAGAATGTTTACTATACCGTGTCATCGTCGTCCGTGAGGGGGGCCACACCCCAGAGCCGCGTGCTACCTCTTCAGACATGCCACCACACCTTAAGGCATGTATGAGGGCCCCGCGTGATGCTCCAGTGGCATTGCTACCCCCCAAGGCCCCCGTCCTGCCAAACCCTGCAGGAGTTGACTAGGAGATCTAACCCTTTCACTTTCGCCGGACGGGCTTTGACCAATGGACCTCTCCACCCGGTTGTGGTAGGTCAGCCCATAGGAACACTTCGGAAGAAGGTCTGGGCCAAACCCACCGCAAGGTTCCCTCAGTGTCGACCCGACGCGGCCGTTACCCCCCTCTAGGTGCCGGCGGCGGCACCGTCCGTGAAGGGGCTCACACTCCAAGGACACGTGCCGGGTGTTGGCACCCGCCACCACACTTCTAGACCTGTAAGAGGCCTCGATGCAAGATTTGGCGGCTTGGCTAGCCCCCGAAGGCCGCCGGCCACAATCGCAGACACGCAAGAGCAATCCGCGTAGAGGGAAGTGTTCATATACTTCTCCATCACCAAAAATTATGAAAAATTACCATCCATCCTATATCACATGTGCCCACGCGGTGTAACAAAATCATGATTTTATCGCGCTCAAAGTATTTAATAATATTCAGGCCGCACCGTTACCGCAGAACGTTTACTATACCGTGTCATCGTCTTCCGTGAGGGGGGCCACACCCCGGAGCCGCGTGCTATCTCTTCAGACATGCCACCACACCTTAAGGCATGTATGAGGGCCCCGCGTGATGCTCCGGTGGCATTGCTACCCCCCAAGGCCTCCGTCCTGCCAAACCCTACAGGAGTTGACTAGGAGATCTAACCCTTTGACTTTCACCAGACGGGCTTTGACCAACGGACCTCTCCACCCGGTTGTGGTAGGTCAGCTCATAGGAACACTCCGGAACAAGGTCCGGGCCAAACCCACCGCAAGATTCCCTCAGTGTCGACCCGACGCGGCCGTTACCCCCCTCCAGGTGCCGGCGGCGGCGCCGTCCGTGAAGGGGGTCACACTCCGCAGACGCGTGCTGGGTGTTGGCACCCGCCACCACACTTCTAGACCTGTAAGAGGCCTCGTCGCAAGATTTGGCAGCTTGGCTAGCCCCCGAAGGCCGCCGGCCACAATCGTAGACACACAAAAGCAACCCACGTAGAGGGAAGTGTTCAGATATTTCTGCATCACCAAAAATTATGAAAATTACCATACGTCCTATATCACATGTTCCCACGCCGTGTAAGAAAATCATGATTTTATCGCGCTCAAAGTATTCAATAATATTCACGCCGCACCGTTACCGCAGAACGTTTACTATACCGTGTCATCGTCTTCCGTGAGGGGGGCCACACCCCGGAGCCGCGTGCTATCTCTTCAGACATGCCACTACGCCTTAAGGCATGTATGAGGGCCCCGCGTGATGCTCCGGTGGCATTGCTACCCCCAAGGCCCCCGTCCTGCCAAACCCTGCAGGAGTTGACTAGGAGATCTAACCCTTTGACTTTCACCAGACGGGCTTTGACCAACGGACCTCTCCACCCGGTTGTGGTAGGTCAGCTCATAAGAACACTTCGGAACAAGGTCCGGGCCAAACCCACCCCAAGATTCCCTCAGTGTCGACCCGACGCGGCCGTTACCCTCCTCCAGGTGCCGGCGGCGGCGCCGTCCGTGAAGGGGGTCACACTCCGCAGACGCGTGCCGGGTGTTGGCAGCCGCCACCACACTTCTAGACCTGTAAGAGGCCCCGACGCAAGATTTGGCGGCTTGGCTAGCCCCCGAAGGCCGCCGGCCACAATCGTAAGCACGCAAGAGCAATCCGCGTAGAGGGAAGTGTTCAGATACTTCTGCATCACCAGAAATTATGAAAAATTACCATCCGTACTATATCACATGTGCCCACGCGGTGTAAGAAAATCATGATTTTATTGCGCTCAAAGTATTCAATAATATTCACGCCGCACCGTTGCCGCATAACATTTATTATACAGTGTCATCATCGTCCGTGAGGGGGGCCACACCCTGGAGTCGCGTGCTATCTCTTCAGACATGCCACCACCCCTTAAGGCATGTATGAGGGCCCCGCGCGATAGTCCGGTGGCATTGCTACCCCCCAAGGCCCACGTCCCGCCAAACCCTGCTGCAGTTGACCAGGAGATCTAACCCTTTGACTTTCGTCGCACGGGCTTTGACCAACGGACCTCTCCACCCGGTTGTGGGAGGTCAGTTCATAGGAACACATCGGAACAAGGTCCGGGCCAAACCCACCGCAAGATTCCCTCCGTGTCGACCCGACGCGGCCATTACCCTCCTCCAGGTGCCGGCAGCGGCGCCGTCCGTGAAGGGGTCACACTCCGGAGACGCGTGCCGGGTGTTGGCACCCGCCACCACACTTCTTGATGTGTAAGAGGCCCCGACGCAAGATTTGGCGGCATGGCTAGCCCCCGGAGGCCGCCGGCCACATTCGTAGACACGCAAGAGCAATCCGCGTAGAAGGAAGTGTTCAGATACTTCTGCATCACCAAAAATTATGAAAAATTACCATCCTTCCTATATCACATGTTCCCATGCCGTGTAAGAAAATCATGATTTTATCATGCTCTGAGAATATTCAATAATATTCACGCCGCACCGTTACCGCAGAATGTTTACTATATCGTGTCATCGTCGTCCGTGAGGGGGGCCACACCCCGGAGCCGCGTGCTACCTCTTCAGACATACCACCACACCTTAAGGCATGTATGAGGGCCCTGCGTGATGCTCCAGTGGCATTGCTACCCCCCAAGGCCCCCGTCCTGCCAAACCCTGCAGGAGTTGACTAGGAGATCTAACCCTTTCACTTGCGCAGGACGGGCTTTGACCAATGGACCTCTCCACCCGGTTGTGGTAGGTCAGCCCATAGGAACACTTCGGAAGAAGGTCCGGGCCAAACCCACCGCAAGATTCCCTCCGTGTCGACCCGACGCGGCCGTTACCCCCCTCCAGGTGCCGGCGGCGGCGCCGTCCGTGAAGGGGGTCACACTCCGAGGACACGTGCCGGGTGTTGGCACCCGCCACCACACTTCTAGACCTGTAAGAGGCCTCGACGCAAGATTTGGCGGCTTGGCTAGCCCCCGAAGGCCGCCGGCCACAATCGTAGACACGCAAGAGCAATCCGCGTAGAGGGAAGTGTTCATATACTTCTGCATCACCAAAAATTATGAAAAATTACCATCCGTCCTATATCACATGTGCCCACACGGTGTAAGAAAATCATGATTTTATCGCGCTCAAAGTATTCAATAATATTCAGGCCGCACCGTTACCGCAGAACGTTTACTATACCGTGTCATCGTCGTCTGTGAGGGGGGCCACACCCCGGAGTTGCTTGCTATCTCTTCAGACTTGCCACCACACCGTAAGGCATGTATGAGGGCCCCGCGCGATGCTCCGGTGGCATTGCTACCCCCCAAGGCCCCCGTCCCGCCAAACCCTGCAGTAGTTGACCAGGAGATCTAACCCTTTGACTTTCGCCGGACGGGCTTTGACCAACGGACCTCTCCACCCGGTTGTGGTAGGTCAGCTCATAGGAACACTTCGGAACAAGGTCCGGGCCAAACCCACCGCAAGATTCCCTCCGTGTCGACCCGACGCGGCCGTTACCCCCCTCCAGGTGCCTTCGGCGGCACCGTCCGTGAAGGGGTCACACTCCGGAGACGCGTGCCGGGTGTTGGCACCCGCCACCACACTTCTAGACGTGTAAGAGGCCCCAAAATAATGAAATAAGGGGAGAGCGTTTCATTTATAAAAACAATGAAATAGAAATATAAAAAATACAATAAGATGAAAATAAAATAAGTATAATACAAATACAATAAAAATAAAATGCAGAAATTATAAACCGTGTATTTTTCTTATTATTGAAATAATAAACATTTATTATTGAAATAAAATAATAAGCTTTTATTATTGAAATAAAATATATTTTTTATAAACCGTGTATTTTTCTTTGACACTCGGCTTACTCTTTTGTTGCGCGCGGGACTTATTGAAAATAGACGCGCGAAGAGCTCAACTTCGGCCCAAATCGACCGCGCGCTCATAGCCAGGCCGCCCTGCCTCTTTCCCCCGCCACCCCTGCCTCTCCCCGCCGCCCCTGTCTTCCCCCAAATCTCTGCCCTGCACTCCCCACCGGCTGCGCCGCCACCCGCCCCCGCGCTGCAGATCCACACCTCGCCACCTCCCTCTCCTAGCATGAGCTCCCCCAACCAGGCCCTCCCACCGGCCGCCGCCCCGCCTCCCCTTGCCATCTGCTAGGGTTGAGGTCGCCGGGCCTTCTCCGCGGCGCTACGTTCCCTCTGCCGGCAGGTACATCTCTCTCTCTCTCTCTCCCTCACTCTCTCTCTTTCTCTGTCCCTCTCTCTCTCTCTGACCGGCCCTGCTGCAGATCCGGTTCGGCTCCTTCGGCGGTAAGGTGCTTGGCGAGGAGAAGGACGCTTGGAAGGTGACCCAGATGCAAGTTGCTTGGTTCCTCCGGCGGCAAGGTGCTCAGCTCCTTCAGCGGCAAGGTGAGAGGCAACATGTTCTCTGTACACACATATGTTCAGTACAGAGCGGACGTTTAGGATCAGTTTGCATCTTTAGTACATACACATGTTCGGTTCAGTTTGCATCTGCCCATTCCAGTAGAAACTAATAAACTGCTGATCTCCTCCTCCTTTGCAAGGTGCTCCGGCGGCAAGTTGCCCCTGCTGATCTCCTCCTCCTCTGTAAGGTGCTCCGGCGGCAAGGTGCCCCTGCTGATCTCCTCCTCGTCTGCAACAACAGCAGCAGCAAACCAGGTCTTGGTTCTGCTCCCTCCCACAATTGCATCTTCAGGAACCAAAATTATGGCAGTACTTATGTTAGGCTATGGTAATCGAGACGAAACCATTGTTAGGCTATGGGAGTTGAGAAGAAACAGAGTCGGTTACAATGGGAGGAGATCTACATATCCGTATTGCCAAGCTTGCCTTCCACGCCAAGGAAAGTCCCATCCGGACACGGGACGAAGTCTTCAATCTTGTATCTTCATAGTCCGAGAGTCCGGCCAAAGGTTATAGTCCGGCTATCCGGACACCCCCTAATCCAGGACTCCCTCAAACCACTGGTGCCCTTGCGTCTATCCCCACCTTTAGCCATCCCATGGCATCTACCGTGAGATCACCACGACAAGGGGGAAACCGAGCGGCGGAGGGCGGCGACCGAGGAGAAGAGGGCGATGGCCGAGGAGAGGTTGGCGGCAACCAAGGATAGAAAGGATGAACTAGAGGAGAGAATGGTGGCCGCTGATGATCCCAGGATGGTGGAGAAGGCACTCAAGTTTATGTTCATGGACACAAGTGGCCTCTACCTCAAATCAAAGGCGTATGTTGAGCTTTGTCACGATGAAATGATAATGAAGAAGCAAATGTTCATGAGAAACATGATGGGAGGAGGAATGAGAGGTGCCATGGGTGGAGTGGGAGGAGGATTGGGAGGTGCCATGGGCGGTGGAATGGGTGGATACATGAACATGATGGGAGGTGCCATGGGTGGTGCCTTCGGTCATAACATTGGAGGTGCCTTTGGTAGCAACATGGATGGTGGCTTCGGTGGCAACATGGGTGGCATGGGAGGTGGCTTCGGTAGCAACATGTGTGGCATGGGAGGTGGCTTCGGTGGCAACATGAGTGGCATGAGAGGTGCTTCCGGTGGAGGTGGCAGCATCGATGCATCAACCATGAAAATGTTGACAAAGAAGCCATTGATGATAATGCCGATGTACATAATGTGACAAGTGACAAAGAAGAGGATGAAAGTTGAGATGATATGTTTGATGTTATCTTTATGTGCATTTTAATTTGCTGGACCAAGAACTTTGTTTGATATGATGCACTTTTTTCTTTGTTAGATTATGTACTATGTTTGCTATGGAAGTTGAGTTCATGATAAATCTGAAAATATTCCTCATTTTTTATATATCTATATGATGATTTTGATCCGAAAGACTGCGGTTGTAGGTTGCCGCGGCCGTCGGCCATTTTACATCTTCAAATATGCACCATCTGTTGGATTAGTAGTTTTACATCTTTAAATATACATCATCTGTTGAAGTTGGATCCTTTTATGATTAAAAAACACGTTTTGGTGATGTAAATTATACATCACTCACTTTTACATCTTTAAGAGCAATGCAACATGTATGGGGTTATACGGGGTTTTACACGTAAAAGTTTATAGTTGGATTTCAGTTGGCAAAGCGGGTTCCGTACGGGTGTGTAGGTACCCGTATGTCTAGCGATTTCGTATATTTAAATATGCATCATTCATTTTTTTAATATCAGTACAGACACAAGTGTTCATATAGACACGCATATACTCACCCTTATGAAGGTACACACGCACACCCTACCACTATGAGCATCTTCGAAAGACTGATCCGGCATACCATCTTGAGATTTACGAAGTCACCGTAGGCGCCTCGTCGTAAATGCGCATCGCCGGAAATCATAAAATAAATTCAAAAATAAATGCGAGCACCAGGATTTGAAATCCTGATGGGCTAGGAATACCACAGTCCCTCTAACCATTCAACTACATGTTGATTTGCATATACATCATTCATTGAAGATGCTCTAATGCAAGGGAAGGGAGGCAAGAGAGAAGAATGGAGAGCCCTTGCAGGAGACGCTAGATTAGATATGTTCCCATTTGTAGTACTACAGCTAGTCGATCCGATACGCTCTGATACGTTTTTCAGGAAAGACGGAATGGCTATCTCGATGGGCAGAGCACGTCGTTCGTCTTGGAGAAAAGTACTCAAAGTGTTGACTTTCCTCAAGTAGTCAGCTACGTGCTCGATCGAGTGGCACATGTTCGTCCAGCAAGACAGCAAAATTATTCCAGATCTCCCGGTGAGATCTACAAGAGTGAACCATGAACTGAATCTGCCTCCCGGTGAGTTTGGGTCTTTGGGATGCAATGAAGCCCAACAACCACGTCGTCCGGAGGGCAGCTTCCACCAGCGGGCTGCTCCTCATCCTCCTGCTCGTCGCCTTCACGGCGTCCAACTACTCGGCGCTCTACACCGAGCAGTTGCTCGTCGGCGTGCCCGTCATCCTGGCCTCCTCCACTGCCGCGGCGGGATCCCGCGCGAGCGACAGCAATGCCGGAGTGGCGTGCGACGTGGCCAAGGGCGAGTGGGTGCCCGACCCGGCCGCGCCCTACTACACCAACGCGACGTGCCCGCTGATCGACGCTCGGCAGGACTGCATGAAGTACGGCAAGCCCGGGATCGAGTCCATCCTCCGGTGGCGGTGGCAACCCCACGGCTGCGACCTCCCCCGCTTCGACGCCGCGGCCTTCCTCCGCCTCGTCCGCGGCAAGTCCATGGCCTTCGTCGGGGACTCCGTCGCGCGCAACCACATGCAGTCGCTCATGTGCCTGCTCGCCGAGGTACATGCCCACTTCCACTAGATCGATCGCCATTGCGTTGCCATCATGCATGAGCTCGCTCGATCGCGTCTGCTGACTTCTTGGTTGCCGCCCGGCGCGCGCATGGGCATGCAGGTGGAGCACCCGAGGGAGATCGAGCCCAAGGACTGCGTGCACTGCACGCGCAAGTACCACTACCGGGAGCACGACTTCACGGTGTGCGTGTTCTGGACGCCGTTCCTGGTGCGGTGGAACCTGACGCGCACCGGCGGGCAGCAGTTCATGGACCCGCACAACGTGTACCTGGACGAGCCGGACCCGGAGTGGAGCCGCGACGTCGCTGGCTACGACTACGTCGTCCTCAACGGCGCCAAGTGGTTCACCCGCCCCACCGTGCTCTACGAGGGCGGCCGCCTCCTCGGCTGCGCCAACCTCGACGGCTGCGAGGCCAAGTACAACGCCACCGCCGTGGCCCCGCACTACGCGGTGCGCGCGTCGTTCCGGACCGCCCTCCGGGCGCTCGCCGGGTTCCGCGGCCGGGTGGTCGTTCGGACGGTGGCGCCCCCGCACTACGAGAACGGCAAATGGTACGACGGAGGAAACTGCCTGAGGACGGGGCCCATGCGGAGCAACGAGACCAGTCTACCGGAGACCGAGGCCGCGTTTCACGTCGCGCAGGTGGAGGAGTTCTGGACCGCGTCGGCGGCGGGGAGGTTCGTGCTGATGGACGAGAGCAGTCCTCCGGAGACCGAGGCCGCGTTCCACGCTGCGCAGGTGGAGGAGTTCCGGGCCGCGTCGGCGGCGGGGAGGTTCGTGCTGATGGACGTGAGCGAGATGATGCAGATGAGGGGCGACGGGCACCCCGGGCAGTACGGGCACTGGCCGCACGAGAAGGTCGGCTTCGGCATCGACTGCGTGCACTGGTGCCTGCCCGGCCCCGTCGACGCTTGGAGCGAGGTGCTGCTCCATTTGCTGACATGATTGGCATCCTGCTAATTTTTATTCGTCCTAATTGTAGTTGCACAAACGGAATGGATTTCGATGCAGCGTGTTATGCATGTGCATGTGTTGTGTAGCTTTTTTCCTGTGGTTTTACGGCATGGTCAAAAAATCCGGCCCGACCAGGTCTGGTAAAAACGGCCTGGCCCGTAAAACCTTTACAGGAGGACCCTAAACCACCTGCAATTCTGGTATATATACTGGCTCTGGGACATTTTAGGGTTCTCATCCCTCTTTTCCCCCGCCCGCCCCCGAAGCGTTGCTTTCACTCCAACGACAAAATCAAGTGACTTCTGGCGTAGTTTTTTGGCAAGGTTAGGCACCCAAGGCGAGAGGAGATGTCGTGCGCGGGATCCGGGAGGGGCGGCCGAGAGGGGCTCGGCGGCCGCGGGGCGCGGGGGGACGACGGCCGCGGGAGGCTCGACGGCGACCTGCCCCACAAGCGCCACAACGACACGGAGGCCGGGAGCTCCTCCCTCCACCTGCCTGTGGAGGATTGGTGGAAGGAGCAGGCGCGCATTCGCGGCACCGGCGCACGGGCGTGGAGGAACTTCCAGCGCCTCGACCACATCTTCTTCCCCGCGCTCAAACGTCGCTAGGAAGCGGAGAAGGCGTGGTTCGAGGCCAAGGAGGTCGCCGCCACTGGAGATGAAGCTGTTAGAAGAGTACCAGCTCACACAAGTCCTCTCCAGCACCCTCATGTACCACCACCTCCACGGCAACCGCCGGCAACGACGATGACAACGATGATGGCGATGAGTAGATCTAGTATGTAGTATGCACCACATTTAAGTATGAAGTGTTTAATTTCCGTTTGTATTAGCTATGAACTCCGGTATGGTATGTAGTATGAACTCCGGTACGCTATGTTTGAACTCCCGTGATCTAGTTTAAGCGCGAACTGCAAGTTTGAATATGAGGTATCGATATGAAGGATCTATTATGGTTAAGCTTCCGATGTCTTGCAAAAATCATTTCTGGGATACCGTAAACGAGTTTTGCGGGACGGCCAGTTGCAGGATCTGCTAGAAATGCTCTAGCCCGCGGACACTGATGCAGGAGCCGGTCATCCAATTATGTCTGCATACATTTTAAACCGGATTTCAACAAATTTGACGAATTACATGCAAACCGGAGGATTCTCATCTAAACCGAAGCACATTCTTTACATTTTTGACATATTTTACTATACAAAAGTGACTAAACCTAGTCTAAATCTACGGTGGCGGCCGTCCTCCAAGTCCTTGTAGTTCCCCTCCATGCCCATGTCAGATGGCCGTGTGCATGTCCGACAAATATGAGATCCGTGAAGTGAAGCCGTGGTCGCCTAGGACGAAGTTAGGACATGTGAGACAGACTGACCGAATTGGGACTCAGGCCCTGCCGCCTCCCAAGCACTACTCCTCGTCGGAGTCCATGACATGTCCGTCACTAGTGGATATGAGGTCCACGATGACGTCAATGGGGTAGCCTTGTCATCGTAGTTGCGCCAACGAAGAACAGTTGATGGCGCAAACGCCACACAGCTGTTGGCATTCTCGTTCATGACTGCCTGCGCTGTCAGCACCGCCTCCACGTCTGCCTACGCCATGCCCTGGTTGTAGGCGGCACAAGGGTGTGCGGCCTCGTATAGCTTCCACTGCTCGGCAACGAACTTGGGGTTCTCCGCAGTCATGTCCGCTATGGCCTCCTCTCGCGCCGACCGATGTGGCTCTCGTTGCTCCGCCATAGCGGTGTTGAATTGTGCATGCGCCTGGTCCATGGTTCAAGCCGGTACGGAACAGTGCGGATAGGATTGCCGACTCACTGTTGGAGGCCGCCTCCATCATCCGGTCATCGTTGAAGACATCTGGGGAGCTGGCCGGTAGGACAACCTTTATATCGACCTTGCACGACAGCCCTGCCAGTCTTCTGCAAGGGCAGATAGCTAATGCTTCTGTTCGGCTCTCCCACAACGCGGTACAATTTGCGGTCATGGTGGAGGTGGTGTATGGAGAATGACGTGAAGCGGGCCGATTGTGTATTGCGGTTTGTGTCGGGCGTTGCCTCGTTTAAATAGAGGATGTCGGCTAGGCCAAGCAGTGGGGTGTGTCCATGCCTGCACCAGAGAGGGTTTCTTGACCGGCGTGAATGTTTAATGCTCGCATGCGGGCAGACAGGGTGTACGGTTGAATGTAGAAGATATTATCTCATCTCGTCCACTCACGTAGCTTCGACATTGAACAAACACGGAGAACGGGACATCACGCGGGTGGTGCTCCCGGCCGATACTCTGCTTTAATGCCGGCACCAGTGAGAGGCCGCGTCCGCTCTGGGCCGACATGAATGCGGTGCTGGCGCTCTCGAGCGACATGAATGTGTGGCAACCGCTTTGAGCGGGAGAGGATTTTGGGTGGGACCGGGGTGTTGAATGACTATGTGGCAGCGGTCTGAATGCTTGCAAAGCTCCCAGGTTTGCTTCCGATTTGAGGGAAAACGGAGTCTGGATCAATAAGTTACTGCGTTGGATGACTTGCGACGTCCAGACTGCTCGATACACATGGATAAGTGCGGTTTAAAAGTCAGCATTGGAGACCCTTAAACATAGTTTTGCGATAACCTTTTTGTCTCCAAGTAGGGCAGGCTGCATTGCCATCCGTCGTGCCTCGTCCATTTTTGTTCAATGTAGTAGCAGAAAAGCGAACAATGCTCCACATACGACCAGCGTCTTAGGGCATATCCAATACTAACCAGCAAATTCGCTCCCGCATTCGTTCACGGACAGGGGACAAGTTCACGAACAGTGATGTGAGAGCCAGCTCCAACTGTATATCTTATATGTCCATTTCTATTCACTTAAAAAGTATTATCTTTCCATCAAAACATGAGTTTACCTACTTATTTAGAGGAAGGCATGATGCTTAGCTAGCTTCTGCCAAATCTATCTAGTAATTTGGCTAGCTACATAGCTAGCTGAAACGTCTCCCACATGTCTATAATTTATGAAGTATTCGTGCTATATTTACATGAGTTATATATGGTTTTGATGCACTTTTATATTATTTTTGTGGACTGACCTATTAATTTAGTGTCCAATGCCAATTCCTATTTTTTGTCTATTCCTTTGTTCTGCAGAAAACCATACCAAACGAAATCCAAACGCGATAAAAATTTACGGTGATTTTTTTAGAACATAAGAGACCTTCGAAGCTTCAGGGAAGGACCAGAAGACCCAGGAGGATGCCACAAGTTCACATGGCGCGCCCTAGGGGTTCAGAAGTGCCATCTGATCTTGTGGGCCCCTTGAAACTCCTTTTGGCGTGATTCCAACGCTGAAAAATTCCATAAATCGAGAAACCCCTAGAAAGTAACCTAGAACTTTTACTTCGTCGCCACAAGCCTCTGTTCCAAAGTGATCTCATCTAGAGGCCTTTTCCGACAACCTGCCGAAGGGGGATACTATCACGGAGGCCACTTTCATCATCCTTGCTGCCTCCATGGTGATGCGTGAGTAGTTCACCCTCGGGGCTAAGGGTATGTACTAGTAGCTATGTGTTTGATCTCTCTCTCTTGTGATCTTGATAGGACACAATCTTAATGTACCATGTGGTTTGTTAATATAGTTGGATCATATGGTGTTCTTCCCCTCTATCTCTTTTGCGGTGAATTGAATCATTCTTTTTGAGGTTTCTTTGTTATTGGATTGAATACATTAGATTTGAGATCACTTGATGCATATCTCACTTGCAGATACTCGTGGTGACATTGCGGTATCTAAGTGACATTCGAGTTGATTAATGCATATCATATGGTGTTGCCGGAGTAAAATCTCTAGAACTATCGTGACACTTTGGGGTGGTTCAATTGATTGAGTGGAAACACAACTTTGAGGTGGTTTACTACCTACGTGATTTCATCCTACTTTCTTCAATGGGACTATAAATTTTGGAGCAATTCTTTGCCATATTTGAGGGATTATTATATGATTTCATTACATTAGTAATGTTGAGAGATTGGACTAGTGAAAGTATGAATCGTTTTGCTTGTTGTTTTCTATTCATTACCTTACTACTTTTAATTGTTCATTTATAAAAACCTATTTGTAATATCCATATTACACTTGTATCAGCATCGATTCACCGAGCTAGTGCACCTATACAATTGACAACTGTATTGGTTGTGTTGGGGACATAAGAGACTCTTTGTATTTGATTACAAGGTTGTTTGAGAGAGAGCGTCTTCATCCTATACCTCTCACAGATTGATAAACTTTAGGTCATCCACTTGAGAAAAAATTGTTGTTGTCCTACAAAACTCTTCGCTTGAAGGCCCAACAAAGTATACAAGAATAAAGTTATGTAGTAGACATCACTATCTTCTGCCAAATCTATGAAGCAATAGCTTGCTTCTATTTTCTTGCTTGTGCCAAATCATTGTATGATTAGTAGTAGCATTTTAGGCATGCTATTTGGCGGAACCAATCTAGCTAGCTTTTACATGCTTGCTTCCGCCAAATCTTGTACCATTTGAAGAAAAATATGAAATAAAAAGAGCGAAACAAACTGATTAGCGGCTTCCATCAACTTCAAACATGCTATCCACCAAATGCCTAATCACCTTCCGGCAAATCTAAATAGCAGCAGGAGCGGCCTTCCGCCATATACGTGAAGAGCAGAGGGTACTAGTGGCTTTTGGTTTGTTATGTGGATGTTTGGACACCCGTAAAGCCCCCTTTGTTTGTCTCTAGTTTGTGGGGAAATGGACGTCCGAACATGTGGGCGGACCGATGGGACTACGTTGGATGGCAAACTTATTCTAGACAGTGCGGTCCAGACGGATGCAGGGGATTTGAGGGTCCGCTTTAGAGACGCCCTTATGAGATTAGTTGTGTGGCTTAGTTGAGATCTTTTGATTGGATAGACATCAGGGTTAGGGGCCCGCGGGAGGAGATCAATTATAAAGAGATTCGTAAAATGCCCGTTAAAAGGTTGTATATTTAGAATTATTGCAGAAAAGTGCCTCAATTAGTCAAGGAATGGCTATTTCTAAATCGAATGTAGTAATGTTCATTCTAATCGATGAATATTATGAAACAGGTTCCACCCCACTTAATAATAGATAAATTGTCACAAAGACTTACAAAAGATTCATGCAACACTGAGAACCAACAACCAACTCATGTAGTTATGGGAATCTAGCCGGACACCAGTCCGCAAGAACTTCATGGAGGCATGTTAGGACTGAGAGTATATCGACCAGAGTGGGGGTGAATGGGACATTCAGAATTTCTTCAATAAGTTTTGAACTGGTCCCAAACACAGCAGCGGAGTAAACTGAAGGATGGAAAGAACTGAATTAATCTTCGTCTTCAGAAGCATATTCCTCGATGAAAGATGTAATAATAGTGCGATCTTGGGAAATCACAGGTTTAACTACGATGAGTGTTATGCAACAAGCAAACAGATGCAGTAATACGAGACAAAACATGGTACGGAAGATGAGAGGCACACAAGATGGTTAATAGAGGTGAAATGATGATGACCACACAAAGTGAAGAAAATGCAGCAGAATGATATACAAAGATAAACTTATGCAAATGACAACAGGGGCGATAGATGAAGTAAATCTATGATAAAGGATAATTATTAGATATACTGTCGACACAAAGCGCGAAAGTAAACTGCTGAAGGAAATGCAGTAAAGTAGATTGAACCAGTGGTGCTCGATGGCGATAGAGAGATTTGGAAGACCAGTTCACCCTTCTGCCAAAGGGCTACATCTGGTTGGAGGGGTTGTGACTTAACATGGAAGATAAACTCTCTTCACCCTATTCTCCTTCAACTCGAAGCTGCTCAGACGCCAGTTGATTTCACTTGTGGTAGATCCTTGTTGGCGATCTCCAACCTTCATCGACCTTCGCGAACCACAATCGCTCTTAGTTGCTGAAGATCTAGCTCGGTGAAGACAACAACTCTTCAACACTCGAGCGGAAACCTATTCGTCTAGAGAGCGCGCAGCTCTCAAGAGTAATAGGTACAGGAACTCTAACTCAGAACCACTGTGATGCTAAACCACTGTCTAAGTTTGGGCTCTTGATTTTCTCTCGGTGGATCTTAAACTCAAATCACTCGGAGAGGGGTTGCTCAAATCAATCTTCTCAGAAATCTCAAGTGGAGCAGAAAATGAACATTGTTGGAGCAGGGTGGCTATTTATAGCCGTAGCCTTCACTGATGGGAAAAGACCAATTGGACATTGAGAGCAGCCAATGGCCGAATGACACGAGTCCAACGGACGGATTTGAGCACAACGGTAACATTACTTGAGGAACAAGTAATGCTAACTCCTCGGTCTAAGACAAATCTCTCACAACGAAGAAGATCATGGTCTCTTGCTGACAAGTATTTACTCGGAACACAAAGAGATTTCTCTTGCAACTTTCATAGGTTTTTGCTAAGCAACACAGCGGATCTAAGCTTCGAGAACCTATACCCCTCTTCATAGTACGGAGGCCCTATGACTCAAAATAAATGAAGGAAGAACAACGAAATGAATACTGCATCTTCACTTAGTCTCAACTTCCCTTCGCTGGAGTCAGTTTCTACGGAAGACCATACCGAAACATATGCTCTGCTTCAGTAGTAAATGTTCGAGGGGATAATTCTTTCACATAAAACTTTTCGTCTATATAACTTCATCAGATATAGCTCGTTCTTCTCTGCAACGCATATATACTTCGGTGAAGTTCCTCGAACTTACCACCAGAGACAACATTCTCTTCGGTTCTGTATGGACTATTTCTCTTTGTATGCACTATCAAGCAAATCAGTCCATACCTGTTTCTGTCAAAAATCTTCAAACAGAAGGTAGGCACATATTGCACCAACAATCTCCCCCTTTTTGGATGATTGTTGGCAAAACAGATCACATCGAAGGATAGACAATGAATGGAATGTAATGCGAAGGATAATAAAAGACAAGAGATAATTACGAAGATAAAACATGCTCCCCCTGAAGATATGCATTATAGCATAATATAAACTGGAGGGAGTCGAGGTAATTCTTCGTATGAATGTCATTGACAAATGATCTTATACTTGACTTCTTTCAATGCACTCGATGGTGTCTAAGGTGATTCCTGACACAATATATTCGAAAAGAATTAGATATAGGTTACACTTTGAAAGATTTTGTGATGAAGGATGTAACATGAAGGTTTTCTCAGAACACAATTTGAATCCACACAAGATGTATGTTTCCTACATGTTAGATATTCGATATGATTAGAGCATTATAAGATAATAATATGTTGCGCTCGGAGTGGATATGCTTCAGAAGTAGTTTTCCTGTGATACAGAAGATAATAGAAGGGATAACTACGAGGGAAAACACTCTACCAGTCAAACATATAGCCTTCACAGCGTAAGGCATTAAAGCTTAGACTAATTTATCTTTCTGCAAGGTTACATAATGAATGATAACAATCATATCCAACCACAACAGGTATAATTCATTTAGTATGATCATTTGACGATTCCCTGTTCTTCTTTGAAGAGCAACCGCTTTCCCTGCATTGTAGATAAATATTGAGGATAATCACTACAAGGGAGAAAGCTTTTGATGGTACCTGCAAACAGATAGTACGAAGAAAATAACATTGCAGGGGGTTATTAACTGTTGGAAATATGCCCTAGAGGCAATAATAAATTAGTTATTATTATTATATTTCATTGTTCATGATAATCGTTTATTATCCATGCTAGAATTGTATTGATAGGAAACTCAGATACATGTGTGGATACATAGACAACACCATGTCCCTAGTAAGCCTCTAGTTGACTAGCTCGTTGATCAATAGATGGTTACACTTTCCTGACCATGGACATTGGATGTCGTTGATAACGGGATCACATCATTAGGAGAATGATGTGATGGACAAGACCCAATCCTAAGCCTAGCATAAAGATCGTGTAGTTCGTATGCTAAAGCTTTTCTAATGTCAAGTATCATTTCCTTAGACCATGAGATTGTGCAACTCCCGGATACCGTAGGAGTGCTTTGGGTGTGCCAAACGTCACAACGTAACTGGGTGTCTATAAAGGTTCACTATAGGTATCTCCGAAAGTGTCTGTTGGGTTGGCACGAATCGAGACTAAGATTTGTCACTCCGTGTAACGGAGAGGTATCTCTGGGCCCACTCGGTAGGACATCATCATAATGTGCACAATGTGAACAAGGAGTTGATCACTGGATGATCTGTTACGGAACGAGTAAAGAGACTTGCCGGTAACAAGATTGAACAAGGTATCGGGATACCGACGATCGAATCTCGGGCAAGTATCGTACCGATGGACAAATGGAATTGTATACGGGATTGATTGAATCCTTGACATCATGGTTCATCCGATGAGACCATTGTGGAGCATGTGGGAGCCAACATGGGTATCCAGATCCCGCTAATGGTTATTGACCGGAGAGTTGTCTCGGCCATGTCTGCATGACTCCCGAGCCCGTAGGGTCTACACACTTAAGGTTCGATGACGCTAGGATTATAGGGAATAGATGTACGTGGTTACCGAATGTTGTTCATAGTCCCAGATGAGATCCCGAACATCACGAGGAGTTCCGGAATGGTCCAGAGGTAAAGATTTATATATGGGAAGTCATCATACGGTCACCGGAATAATTCGGGGGTTACCGGTATTGTACTGGGACCATCGGAGGGGTTCCGGGGGTCCACCTGCCCCAGAGGGCCCTATGGGCTATATGTGGAGAGGGACCAGCCCCTTAGTGGGCTGGGCGCCTCCCCCCCTAGGGCCCATGCGCCTAGGGTTTGGGGGAACCCTAAAGGGGGGGCGCCCCCCTTGCCTTGGGGGGCAAGGCAACCCCCCTTGGCCGCCGCCCCCTCCTCAGATTGGATCTGAGGGGGACGGCCCCCCTTTCCCTTGCCCCTATATATATATGTGGGGGTTGGGAGGGCAGCCGCACCGAAGTCTTGGCGCAGCCCTCCCCCTCTCCCAAGTCCTCCTCGTCTCTTGCGGTGCTTGGCGAAGCCCTGCTGGAGTACCACGCTCCTCCACCACCACCACGCCGTCGTGCTGCTGCTGGATGGAGTCTTCCCCAACCTCTCCTTCTCCCCTTGCTGGATCAAGGCGTAGGAGACGTCACCAGTCTGTACGTGTGTTGAACACGGAGGTGCCGTCCGTTCGGCACTAGGATCATCGGTGATTTGGATCACGACGAGTACGACTCCATCAACCCCGTTCACTTGAACGCTTTCGCTTAGCAATCTACAAGGGTAGTAGATGCACTCTCCTTCCCCTCGTTGCTAGATTACTCCATAGATTGATCTTGGTGATGCGTAGAAAATTTTGAATTTCTGCTACGTTCCCCAACAGTGGCATCATGAGCTAGGTCTATGCGTAGTTTCTATGCACGAGTAGAACACAAAGTAGTTGTGGGCGTCGATTTTGTCAATTTACTTGCCGTTACTAGTCTTATCTTGATTCGGCGGCATTGTGGGATGAAGTGGCCCGGACCAACCTTACACGTACGCTTACGTGAGACCGGTTCCACCGACTGACATGCACTAGTTGCATAAGGTGGCTGGCGGGTGTCTCTCTCTCCCACTTTAGTCGGATCGGATTCGATGAACAGGGTCCTTATGAAGGGTAAATAGAAATTGGCAATTCACGTTGTGGTTTTCACGTAGGTAAGAAACGTTCTTGCTAGAAACCTATAGCAGCCACGTAAAAACTTGCAACAACAATTAGAGGACGTCTAACTTGTTTTTGCAGCATATGCCTTGTGATGTGATATGGCCAAAAGGATGTGATGAATGATATATGTGATGTATGAGATTGATCATGTTCTTGTAATAGGAATCACGACTTGCATGTCGATGAGTATGACAACCGACAGGAGCCATAGGAGTTGTCTTTATTTATTTATGACCTGCGTGTCAACATAAACGTCATGTAATTACTTTACTTTATTGCTAAAGCGTTAGCCATAGTAGTAGAAGTAATAGATGACGAGACAACTTCAAGAAGACACAATGATGGAGATCATGATGTCATGCCGGTGACAACGATGATCATGGAGCCCCGAAGATGGAGATCAAAAGGAGCAAAATGATATTGGCCATATCATGTCACTATTTGATTGCATGTGATGTTTATCATGTTTTACATCTTATTTGCTTAGAACGACGGTAGCTTAAATAAGATGATCTCTCGCTAAAATTTCAAGAAAGTGTTCCCCCTAACTGTGCACCGTTGCGAAGGTTCGTTGTTTCGAAGCACCACGTGATGATCGGGTGTGATAGATTCTAACGTTCAAATACAACGGGTGTAAGCCAGATTTACACACGCAATACACTTAGGTTGACTTGACGAGCCTAGCATGTACAGACATGGCCTCGGAACATGGAAGACCGAAAGGTCGAGCATGAGTCGTATAGAAGATACGATCAACATGAAGATGTTCACCGATGTTGACTAGTCCGTCTCACGTGATGATCGAACACGGCCTAGTTGACTCGGATCATGTTTCACTCAAATGACTAGAGGGATGTCTATCTAAGTGGGAGTTCATTAAATAATTTGATTAGATGAACTCAATTATCATGAACATATTCTGAATTGTCTTCGCAAATATGTTGTAGATAAATAGCTCACGTTGTAGCTCCCTGTTTCAATACGTTCCTAGAGAAAGATTAAGTTGAAAGATATTGTAAGCAATGATGCGGACTAGGTCTGTAGTCCGAGGAGTGTCCTCACTGCTACACAGAAGGCTTACGTCTTTGATGCACCGCTCGATGTGCAAACCCCTACAACGTCGTCTGTGGATGTTGTGAACACCTGACAGACACATCCTGATGACTACTTGATAGTTTAGTGCACCATACTTTATGGCTTAGAATCGGGATTCCAATGACGTTTTGAATGCCATAGAACATATGAGATGTTTGAAGAGCTGAAATTGGGATTTCAGGCTCATGCCCGTGTTGAGAGGTGTGAGACCTCTGACAAGTTCTTTTGCCAACAAGATGGAGGAGAATAGCTCAGCTAGTGAGCATGTGCTCAGAATGTCTGGGTGCTACAATCACTTAAATCAAGTGGGAGTTAAACTTCCAGATAAGATAGTGATTGATAGAGTTCTCTAGCCACTATCACTAAGCTCCTAGATCTTCGTGATGAACTATGACATGCAAGGGATGGAATTGATCTCGGAGCTGTTCGCGGTGCTTAAGACCGCAAAAGGTAGAAATCAAGAAGGAGCATCACGTGTTGATGGTTTATCAAGACCACTAGTTTCAAGAAGGGCAAGGGCTAGAAGGGAAACTTCATGGATGGCAAACCAGTTTCCGCTCCAGTGAAGGAACCCAAGGTTCAACCCAAACCCGAGACTAAGTGCTTCTATTGTAAAGGGAACAGCCACTGGTAGCGGAGTTACCCCAAATGCATGGTAGATAAGAAGGCTGGCAACTTCAACAAAATTTATACGTGTTATTAATGTGTACCTCACTAGTACTCCTGGTAGCACCTGGGTATTGGATACCGGTTCAGTTACTATTATTGGTGACTTGAAGCAAAAGCTACGGACTAAACGGAGATTGGCTAAGGGCGAGGTGATGATGTGTGTTGGAAGTGTTTCCA
This sequence comes from Triticum urartu, assembly GCF_003073215.2. Taxonomy (NCBI): domain Eukaryota; kingdom Viridiplantae; phylum Streptophyta; class Magnoliopsida; order Poales; family Poaceae; genus Triticum; species Triticum urartu. Next base: position 490,306,549 of record NC_053027.1, on the reverse strand, counting down.
AAGTTGATGAGATCACCATCGCACGCTCCATCTGCCTTCGGGATTAGTATTGAACCTAGATAAATGTTATCAGGTGTCTATGTTGAGCATGAATATGATTAGATCATGTTCATTGCAATACGGTTATTCATTTAAGTTAGAGAATAATGGTTATTCTGTTTACATGAATAATACCTTTCATGGTCATGCACCCTATGTGAATGGTTCATTGAATCTCGGTCGTGGTAATACACATGTTCACGCCAAAAGATGTAGAGTTAATAATGATAGTACCACTTTCTTTTGGCACTGCCGCTTAGGTCATATTGGCGTAACATGCATGAAGAAACTCCATATCGATGGATGTTTGGAGTCACTTGATTTTGAATCGCTTGACACATGCGAGCCATGCCTCATGGGCAGGATGACTAAGACCCCGTTTTCAGGTACAATGAAACGGGCAAGTGACTTGTTGGAAATCATGCATGCTGATGTGTGTGATCCAATAAGAATTGAAGCGTGCGGTGGATATCGCTATTTTCTCGTCTTCACCGACGATTTGGGTAGATATAGGTATATCTACTTAATGAAGCACAAGTCTGAAACGTTTGAAAAGTTCAAGCGATTTTAGAGTGAAATTAAGAATCATCATAACAATAAGATCATGTTCCTACGATCTGATCAAAAGGGGATTTTTTGAGTTATGAGTTTGGCAATCACTTAAGACATTGTGGAATTGTTTCACAGTTGAAGCCACCTGGAACACCACAAGGTAATGGTGTGTCTGGACGTCGTAATCGAACCCTATGAGATATGGTGCGATCTATGATGTCTCTTATCAATCTACCGTTTTCATTTTGAGGTTATGCATTAGAGACAGCTGCATTCACTTTAGATAGAACACCATCTAAGTCCATTGAGACGACGTCGTATGAACATTGGTTTGGCAAGAAACCAAAGTTGTCGTTTCTTATTGTTTGGGGCTGCGATGCTTAAGGCTTCAGCCGGAGAAGCTCGAACCCAAAGCGGACAAACACATCTTCATAGGATACCCAAAGGTGACAGTAGGGTATACCTTCTATCTCAGATCCGAGGGCAAATTGTTTGTCGCTAAAAACGGGTCCTTTCTCGAGAAGGAGTTTCTCTCGAAAGAATTGAGTGGGAGGAAGATAGAACTTGATGAGGTTGTCGAACCTTTATTTCAACCAGAGAATGATGCAACACAGAAAGATGTTTTCTGTGGCACCTACGTCTGTTGAATAGGAAGTTAATGATAGTGATCATGAAGCTTCGGATCAAGTTGCTATCGAACCTCGTAGGTCGACAAGGATATGTACTACTCCTAAGTGGTACGGTAATCCTGTCTTAGATATCATGTTGTTAGACAACAGTGAACCTATGAGCTATGGAGAAGCGATGGTGGGCCCGTATTCCGACAAATGGTTAGAAGCCATGAAATCCGAGATAGGATCCATATATCAGAACAAAGTATGGACTTTGGTGGACTTGCCTGATGATCAGCAAGCCATTGAGATAAATGGATCTTTAAGAAGAAGACGAACGTGGGCGGTAATGTTACCGTCTATGAAGCTCAACTTGTGGGAAAGAGTCTTTTCACAAGTTCAAGGAGTTGACTACGATGAGAATTTCTCACCCGTAGCGATGCTTAAGTCCGTCGGAATCATGTTAGCATTAGCTGTATTTTTTGATTATGAAATCTAACAGATGGATGTCAAAGCAAGTTTTCTTACCAGTTTTCGTAAGAAAGAGTTGTATGTGATACAATCAAGGTTTTGTCGATCCTAAGGATGCTAAAAGGTATGCTAGCTCCAGCAATCCTTCTATGGACTAGAGCAAGCATCTCGGAATCGGAATATATGTTTTGATGGAGTGATCAAAGCTTTTAGGTTTATACAATGTTTGCTAGAAACTTGTATTTACAAGAAAGTGAGTGGGAGCACTACAACATTTCTGATAAGTATATGTGGATGAAATATTGTTGGTCGGAAATAATGTAGAATTTCTGGAAAGCATAAACGGTTGTTTGAAGAGTGTTTTTCAAAGGAAGACCTGGATAAAGCTGCTTACAAATTGGGCATCAAGATCTATAGAGATAGATTAAGACGCCTGATGATACTTTCAAAGAACGCACACCTTGACATGCTTTTGAAGGAGTTCAAAATAGATCAGTCAAAGAAGGGGTTCTTACCTAAGTTGTAAGGTGTGAAGTTGAGTAAGACTCAAAGCTTGACCACGGCATAAGAAAGAGAAAGGACGAAGGTCGTTCCCTATGCTTTTGTCATAGGCTCTATATGGTATGCCATGCTGAAGTACCACACCTGATGTGTGCCTTGCCACATGTCTGGCAGGAGGGTACAAAGGTGATCTAGGAGTAGATCACCAGATAGCAGTCAAAATTATCCTTAGAGGAATAAGGAAATGTTTCTCGGTTATGGAGGTGATAGAGAGTTCGACGTAAAGAGTTACGTCGATGCAAGCTTAACACCTATCCGGATAGCTCTAAGTAGAGATACCGGCTACGTATAATGGAGCAACAATTTGGAATAGCTCCAAGTGGAACGTGGCAGCAGCATCTTGTGTTGGAAATATGCCCTAGAGGCAATAATAAAGTTATTATTATATTTCCTTGTTCATGATAATTTTCTTTATTCATGCTATAACTGTATTATCCGGAAATCGTAATACACGTGTGAATACATAGACCATAATATGTCCCTAGTAAGCCTCTAGTTGACTAGCTCGTTGATCAATAGATGGTTACGGTTTCCTAACCATGGACATTGGATGTCGTTGATAACGGGATCACATCATTAGGAGAATGATGTGATGATGGACAAGACCTAATCCTAAGCCTAGCACAAAGATCGTATAGTTCGTATGCTAAAGCTTTTCTAATGTCAAGTATCATTTCCTTAGACCATGAGATTGTGCAACTCCCGGATACCGTAGGAGTGCTTTGGGTGTATCAAACGTCACAATGTAACTGGGTGACTATAAAGGTGCATTACAGGTATCTTCGAAAGTGTCTGTTGGGTTGGCACGAATCGAGACTGGGATTTGTCACTCCGTGTAAGCGGAGAGGTATCTCTGGGCCCACTCGGTAGGACATCATCATATGCGCAATGTGACCAAAGAGTTGATCACGGGATGATGTGTTACAGAACGAGTAAAGAGACTTGCTGGTAACGAGATTGAACAAGGTATTGGATACCGACGATCGAATCTCGGGCAAGTAACATACCGATAGACAAAGGGAATTGTATACGGATTGATTAAGTCCTTGACATCGTGGTTCATCCGATGAGATCATCGTGGAACATGTGGGAGCCAACATGGGTATCCAGATCCCGCTGTTGGTTATTGACCGGAGAACGTCTCGGTCATGTCTGCATGTCTCCCGAACCCGTAGGGTCTACACACTTAAGGTTCGGTGACGCTAGGGTTGTAGAGATATTAGTATGCGGTAACCCGAAAGTTGTTCGGAGTCCCGGATGAGATCCCGGACGTCACGAGGAGTTCCAGAATGGTCCGGAGGTAAAGAATTATATATAGGAAGTGCTATTTCGGCCATCGGGACAAGTTTCGGGGTCATCGGTATTGTACCGGGACCACCGGAAGGGTCCCGGGGGTCCACCGGGTGGGGCCACCTGCCCCGGGGGGCCACATGGGCTGTAGGGGGTGTGCCTTGGCCTATATGGGCCAAGGGCACAAGCCCCAAGAGGCCCATGCACCAAGAGAGAAAAAAAGGGGAGAGTCCTACAAGGGGAAGGCACCTCCGAGGTGCCTTGGGGAGGATGGACTCCTCCCCACCCTTGGCCGCACCCTTCCTTGGAGGAAGGGGCAAGGGCTGCGCCTCCCCCTCTCCCTTGGCCCTATATATAGTGGGGAAAAAGGAGGAGCAAACCAATCTAAGGCCTGGCGCCTCCCTCTCCCTCCCGTGACACATCTTCCTCCTCCCGCAGCGCTTAGCGAAGCCCTGTTGGAATCCCGCTACTTCCACCACGCCGTCGTGCTGCTGGATCTCCATCAACCTCTCCCTCCTCCTTGCTGGATCAAGGCATGGGAGACGTCTCCCTTCCGTACGTGTGTTGAACGCGGAGGTGCCGTCCGTTCGGCGCTAGGATCATCGGTGATTTGAATCACGACGAGTACGACTCCATCAACCCCGTTCTCTTGAACGCTTCCGCTTAGCGATCTACAAGGGTATGTAGATGCACTCTCCTTCCCCTCGTTGCTGGTTTCTCCATAGATAGATCTTGGTGATACGTAGGAAAATTTTGAATTTCTGCTACGTTCCCCAACAGTGGCATCATGAGCTAGGTCTATTGCGTAGATTCTATGCACGAGTAGAACACAAAGTAGTTGTGGGCGTTGATTTTGTTCAATATGCTTGCCGTTACTAGTCTTATCTTGATTCGGCGGCATCGTGGGATGAAGCGGCCCGGACCGACCTTACACGTACTCTTACGTGAGACTGGTTCCACCGACTGACATGCACTAGTTGCATAAGGTGGCTAGCGGGTGTCTGTCTCTCCCACTTTAGTCGGATCGGATTCGATGAAAAGGGTCCTTATGAAGGGTAAATAGCAATTGGCATATCACGTTGTGGTTTTGCGTAGGTAAGAAACGTTCTTGCTAGAAACCCATAGCAGCCACGTAAAACATGCAAACAACAATTAGAGGACGTCTAACTTGTTTTTGCAGGGTATGCTATGTGATGTGATATGGCCAAAAGGATGTGATGAATGATATATGTTATGTATGAGATTGATCATGTTCTTGTCAAAGGAATCACAACTTACATGTCGATGAGTATGCCGGTGACAAGATGATCATGGAGCCCCAAGATGAAGATCAAAGGAGCTATATGATATTGGCCATATCATGTCACTATTTGATTGCATGTGATGTTTATCATGTTTATACATCTTATTTGCTTAGAACGACGGTAGTAAATAAGATGATCCCTCATTAAAATTTCAAGAAGTGTTCTCCCCTAACTGTGCACCATTGCTACAGTTCGTCGTTTCGAAGCACCACGTGATGATCGGGTGTGATAGATCCTTACGTTCACATACAACGGGTGTAAGACAGTTTTACACATGCAAAAACACTTAGGGTTAACTTGACGAGCCTAGCATGTGCATAGACATGGCCTCGGAACACAGAAGACCGAAAGGTCGAGCATGAGTCGTATGGTAGATACGATCAACATGAAGATGTTCACCGACGTTGACTAGTCCGTCTCACGTGATGATCGGACATGGCCTAGTTCACTCGGATCATGTAATCACTTAGATGACTAGAGGGATGTCTATCTAAGTGGGAGTTCATAAGATGAACTTAATTATCCTGAACATAGTCAAAAGGATTTTGCAAATTATGTCGTAGCTCACGCTATAGTTCTACTGTTTAGATATGATCCTAGAGAAAAATTAGTTCAAAGTTGATAGTAGCAATTATGCGGACTAGGTCCGTAAACTGAGGATTGTCCTCATTGCTTCATAGAAGGCTTATGTCCTTAATGCACCGCTCAGTGTGCTGAACCTCGAACGTTGTCTGTGGATGTTGCGAACATCTGACATACACGTTTTGATAACTACGTGATAGTTCAGTTAAACGGTTTAGAGTTGAGGCACCACAGACGTTTTTTGAAACGTCACGAAACATATGAGATGTTTTGAGGGCTGAAATTGGGATTTCAGGCTCGTGCCCACGTCAAGAGGTATAAGACCTCCGACGATTTTCTTAGCCTGCGAACTAAGGGAGAAAAGCTCAATTGTTGAGCTTGTGCTCAGATTGTCTGAGTACAACAATCACTTGAATCAAGTGGGAGTTAATCTTCCAGATGAGATAGTGATGTTTCTCCGAAGTCATTACCACCAAGCTGCTTGAGCTTCGTGATGAACTATGATATATCAGGGACATATATGATGATCCTTGAGATATCCGCGATGTTTGACACCGCAAAAGTAGAAATCAAGAAGGAGCATCAATTGTTGATGGTTGGTGAAACCACTAGTTTCAAGAAGGGCAAGGGCAAGAAGGGATACTTCATGAAACGGCAATTCAGCTGCTGCTCTAGTGAAGAAACCCAAGGTTGAACCCAAACCCGAGACTAAGTGCTTCTGTAATAAGGGGAACAACCACTGGAGCAGAATTACCCTAGATACTTGGTAGATAAGAAGGCTGGCAAGGTCGATAGAAGTATATTGGATATACATTGTGTTGATGTGTACTTTACTAGTACTCCTAGTAGCACCAGGGTATTAGATACCGGTTCGGTTGCTAAATGTTAGTAACTCGAAATAAAAGCTATGGAATAAACGGGGACTAGCTAAAGGTGAGCTAACGATATGTGTTGGAAGTATTTCCAATGTTGATATGATCAAGCATCGCAGGCTCCCTCTACCATCGAGATTGGTGTTTGCGTTGAGCATAGACATGATTGGATTATGTCTATCGCAATACGGTTATTCATTTAAGGAGAATAACGGTTACTCTGTTTATTTGAATAATACCTTCAATGGTCTTGCACCTAAAATGAATGGTTCATTGAATCTCGATCGTAGTGATACACATGTTCATGCCAAAAGATATAAGATAGTAATGATAGTACCACCTACTTGTGGCACCGCCACTTAAGTCATATCGGTGTAAAAACGCATGAAGAAGCTCCATGTTGATGGATCTTTGGGCTCACTCGTTTTTGAAAGGTTTGAGACATGCGAACCATGTCTATTGGTGTATATGCATGAAGAAACTCCATGCAGATGGATCGTTTGGACTCACTTGATTTTGAATCACTTGAGACATGCAAATCATACCACATGGGCAAGATGACTGAAAGCCTCGTTTTTCAGTAAAATGGAACTAGAAAGCAACTTGTTGGAAGTAATACATTTTGATGTGTGCAGTCCAATGAGTGCTGAGGCGTGTAGTGGACATCGTTATGTTCTTACTTCATAGATGGTTTGAGTAGATGTTGAGTACATTTACTTGATGAATCACGAGTCTGAATTATTGAAAGGTTCAAGTAATTTCAGAGTGAAGTTGAAAGATCGTCGTGACAAGAGGATAAAAGATCTATGATATGATCATAGAGATGAATATCTGAATTACGAGTTTGGCTCGGAATTAAGACATTGTGGAAATTGTTTCACAACTAATACAGCCTGGAACACCATAGTGTGATGGTGTGTCCAAACATCATAACTGCACCCTATTGGATATGATGCATACCATGATGTTTCTTATCGAATTACCACGATAGTTTATGGGTTAGGCATTAGAGACAACCACATTCACTTTAAAGAGGGCACCACGTAATTCCGATGAGATGACACCGTATGAACTATGGTTTAGAGAAACCTAAGCTGTCATTTCTTGAAAAGTTTGGGGGTGCGACGCTTATGTGAAAAGTTTCAGGCTGATAAGCTCGAACCCAAAGCGGATAAATGCATCTTCATAGGACACCCAAAACAGTTGGGTATACCTCCTGTCTCAGATCCTAAAGCAATAAGGGATTGTTTCTAGAATTGGGTCCTTTCTCGAGGAAAAGTTTCTCTCGAAAGAATTGAGTGGGAGGATGGTGGAGACTTGATGAGGTTATTGAACCGTCTCTTCAACTAGTGTGTGGCAGGGCACAGGGAGTTGTTCCTGTGGCACCTACACCAATTGAAGTGGAAGCTTATGATAGTGATCATAAAACTTCGGATCAAGTCACTCCCAAACCTCGTAGGATGACAAGGATGCGTACTACTTCAGAGTGGTACATAATCCTGTCTTGAAAGTCATGTTGCTAGACAACAATGAGCCTACAAGCTATGGAGAAGCGATGGTGGGCCCGGATTCCGATAAATGGCTCGAGGCCATATAATCCGAGAGAGGATCCATATATGAAAACAAAGTGTAGACTTTGGAAGAACTACTTGATGGTCGTAAGGCTGTTAGGTACAGATGGATTTTAGAAGGAAGACGGACGATGATGGTAAATGTCACCATTAAGAAAGCTCGACTTGTTGTTAAGATGTTTCCCGACAAGTTCAAGGAGTTGACTACGATGAGACTTTCTCACTCGTAGCGATGCTAAGAGTCTGTTGGAATTATATTAGCGATTACTGCATTATTTATGAAATCTTGCAGATAGGATGCCAAAAACCATTGTTTCCTCGACGATTTTCTTGAGGAAAGGTTGTATGTGATACAACCGGAAGGTTTTGTCAATCCTGAAAGATTCTAATAAGTATGCAAAGCTCCAGCAATCCTTCTGGGGACTGGAGTAAGCATCTCGGAGTTGGAATGTATGCTTTGATGAGATGATCAAAGATTTTGGGTGTATACAAAGTTTGTGAGAAACTTGTATTTCCAAAGAAGTGAGTGGGAGCACTATAGAATTTCTGATGAGTATATGTTGTTGACACATTGTTGATCAGAAATGACGTAGAATTTCTGGAAAGCATATAGGGTTATTTGGAAAGTGTTTTTCAATGGAAAGCCTGGATTAAGCTACTTGAACATTGAGCATCAAGATCTATAAGAATAGATCAAAATGCTTAATGGTACTTTCAAATGAGCACATACCTTGACATGATCTTGAAGGTGTTCAAGATGGATCAGTCAAAGAAGGAGTTCTTGCCTGAGTTATAAGGTATGAAGTTAAGACTTAAAGCTCGACCGCGGCAGAATAGAGAGAAAGGACGAAGGTCGTCCCCTATGCTTAAGACATAGGCTCTACAGTATGCTATGCTGTGTACCGCACCTGAAGTGTGCCTTGCCATGAGTCAGTCAAGGGGTACAAGTGTGATCCAAGAATGGATCACAGGACAGCGGTCAAAGTTATCCTTAGTAACTAGTGGACTAAGGAAGTTTCTCGGTTATGGAGGTGGTAAAAAGGAGTTCGTCGTAAAGGGTTATGTCGATGCAAGCTTAACACCTATCCGGATAGCTCTGAGTAGAGATACCGGATGCATATAATGGAGCAACAATTTGGAATAGCTCCAAGTAGAACAGTTATTTGGATTAGCTCCAAATAGAACGTGGTAGCAACATCTAGGAGATGACATAGAGATTTGTAAAGCACACACGGATCTGAAAGGTTCAGACCCGTTGACTAAAACCTCTCTCACAAGCAACATGATCAAACCTAGAACTCATTGAGTGTTAATCACATAGTGATGTGAACTAGACTACTGACTCTAGTAAACTCTTGGGTGTTAGTCACATGGCGATGTGACCTGTGAGTGTTAATCACATGGCGATGTGAACTAGATTATTGACTCTAGTGCAAGTGGGAGACTGTTGGAAATATGCCCTAGAGGCAATAATAAATTAGTTATTATTATATTTCCTTGTTCATGATAATTTTCTTTATTCATGCTATAACTGTATTATCCGGAAATCGTAATACACGTGTGAATACATAGACCATAATATGTCCCTAGTAAGCCTCTAGTTGACTAGCTCGTTGATCAATAGATGGTTACGGTTTCCTAACTCATGGACATTGGATGTCATTGATAACGGGATCACATCATTAGGAGAATGATGTGATGGACAAGACCCAATCCTAAGCATAGCACAAGATCGTCGTAGTTTTATGCTAAAGCTTTTCTAATATCAAGTATCATTTCCTTAGACCATGAGATTGTGCAACTCCCGGATACCGTAGGAGTGCTTTGGGTGTGCCAAACGTCACAACGTAACTGGGTGACTATAAAGGTGCACTACAGGTATCTCCGAAAGTGTCTGTTGGGTTGGCACGAATCGAGACTGGGATTTGTCACTCCGTGTAAGCGGAGAGGTATCTCTGGGCCCACTCGGTAGGACATCATCATATTGCGCAATGTGACCAAAGAGTTGATCACGGGATGATGTGTTACGGAACGAGTAAAGAGACTTGCTGGTAATGAGATTGAACAAGGTATTGGATACCGACGATCGAATCTCGGGCAAGTAACATACCGATAGACAAAGGGAATTGTATACGGGATTGATTAATTCCTTGACATCGTGGTTCATCCGATGAGATCATCGTGGAACATGTGGGAGCCAACATGGGTATCCAGATCCCGCTGTTGGTTATTGACCGGAGAACGTCTCGGTCATGTCTGCATGTCTCCCGAACCCGTAGGGTCTACACACTTAAGGTTCGGTGACGCTAGGGTTGTAGAGATATTAGTATGCGGTAACCCGAAAGTTGTTCGGAGTCCCGGATGAGATCCCGGACGTCACGAGGAGTTCCAGAATGGTCCGGAGGTAAAGAATTATATATAGGAAGTGCTATTTCGGCCATCGGGACAAGTTTCGGGGTCATCGGTATTGTACCGGGACCACCGGAAGGGTCCCGGGGGTCCACCGGGTGGGGCCACCTGCCCCGGGGGGCCACATGGGCTGTAGGGGGTGTGCCTTGGCCTATATGGGCCAAGGGAACCAGCCCCAAGAGGCCCATGCGCCAAGAGAGAAAAAAAGGGGAGAGTCCTACAAGGGGAAGGCACCTCCGAGGTGCCTTGGGGAGGATGGACTCCTCCCCACCCTTGGCCGCACCCTTCCTTGGAGGAAGGGGCAAGGGCTGCGCCTCCCCCTCTCCCTTGGCCCTATATATAGTGGGGAAAAAGGAGGAGCAAACCAATCTAAGGCCTGGCGCCTCCCTCTCCCTCCCGTGACACATCTTCCTCCTCCCGCAGCGCTTAGCGAAGCCCTGTTGGAATCCCGCTACTTCCACCACGCCGTCGTGCTGCTGGATCTCCATCAACCTCTCCCTCCTCCTTGCTGGATCAAGGCATGGGAGATGTCTCCCTTCCGTACGTGTGTTGAACGTGGAGGTGCCATCCGTTCGGCGCTAGGATCATCGGTGATTTGAATCACGACGAGTACGACTCCATCAACCCCGTTCTCTTGAACGCTTCCGCTTAGCGATCTACAAGGGTATGTAGATGCACTCTCCTTCCCCTCGTTGCTGGTTTCTCCATAGATATATCTTGGTGATACGTAGGAAAATTTTGAATTTCTGCTACGTTCCCCAACACATCTATGATATAAAGTTTTGTGAAATACATAGGGATCAGAATATGGCAAGACCCGTTGACTACAACCTCTCTCACAAGCATAACATGATCAAACCCAGAACTCTTTGAGTGTTTATCACATAGTGATGTGAACTAGATCATTGAGTCTAGTAGACTCTTGGATGTTGGTCACATGACGATGTGACCTGTGAGTTTTAATCACATGGCGATGTGAACTAGATTATTGACTCTAGTGTAAGTGGGAGACTGTTGGAAATATGCCCTAGAGGCAATAATAAATTAGATATTATTATTATTATTATATTTCATTGTTCATGATAATCGTTTATTATCCATGCTAGAATTGTATTGATAGGAAACTCAGATACATGTGTGGATACATAGACAACACCATGTCCCTAGTAAGCCTCTAGTTGACTAGCTCGTTGATCAATAGATGGTTACAGTTTCCTGACCATGGACATTGGATGTCGTTGATAACGGGATCACATCATTAGGAGAATGATGTGATGGACAAGACCCAATCCTAAGCCTAGCACAAAGATCGTGTAGATCATATGCTAAAGCTTTTCTAATGTCAAGTATCATTTCCTTAGACCATGAGATTGTGCAACTCCCGGATACCGTAGGAGTGCTTTGGGTGTGCCAAACGTCACAACGTAACTGGGTGGCTATAAAGGTTCACTACAGGTATCTCCGAAAGTGTCTGTTGGGTTGGCACGAATCAAGACTGGGATTTGTCACTCCGTGTAACGGAGAGGTATCTCCGGGCCCACTCGGTAGGACATCATCATAATGTGCACAATGTGACCAAGGAGTTGATCATGGGATGATGTGTTACGGAACGAGTAAAGAGACTTGCCGGTAACGAGATTGAACAAGGTATCAGGATACCGACGATCGAATCTCGGGCAAGTATCGTACCGATGGACAAAGGGAATTGTATACGGGATTTGTTGGGGATATTACTACTGGGCGTAAACCGGCCTATCTGGGCCGGGTTAACTTCGTCAGTTGTTAAGTAAGTTAAAGCCCAAGAAGATAGAGGAGGGCTCAAGGCCCATGGTCGGCTCAAGGCCTGCAGCCGTAAACCAGCGTTAGTAGTTAACCTGTATTGTAAGTTAGGAATAAGAAGAGACCAAACCGGACACATCTATGAGCCGGTATTGGGACTCCGTAAGCTGACGAGAGTCACCCGTGTATATAAGGGGACGACCCGGCGGCGATTCGGGAACAACAGACAACAACTCGAGACATAGGCGAAGCTTGTTTGCTCCCTAGTCATCGAAACCCCATCAATTCCATCACAACTAGACGTAGGCTTTTACCTTCATCGAAGGGGCCGAACTAGTATAAACTCTCTTGCGTCCTTGTGTCCGCTTTAACCCCTTCAAGCTAACCTGTCGCGATGGCTCCACGACTAAGTCCTTTCTCTAGGACATCTGCCGTGACAAAACCACGACAGTTGGCGCCCACCGTGGGGCTATCACATGATGGTTTCCGGTTCTTGGAGGGCCGCTTTGAAGGACTCGAGGGCTACGCTGTAGGCCGGATGACTAAGAGTCGTCGCGGCAAGCTCTACATCGACGACGCAGGCTAGGGCCCCGAGGCTGGCTCAATTGAGTACGGGTACCGGGTCCCCTTTGGTAGCATTCACGTTTTCATTGGCAAGATCGGTGAACCGGGCCCTGAGCCAGACATCTGCACCGACCTCCTCGAGACGGCTCAGCGTGCGCAATCCGCCCGGGTTAAACCGGCCATGAAGCGTGCCTTCGTGGGAGTCATCCATGGAGGAAGTTATGAGGACGGATCGGAATTTCGCGGGGCGACTGTCGTTTGTTCCGGTGACGAATCTTCGACTGGAGAAACCGAATCTCTTTATCAGCTACAAGATGGCCGGATTGGGAGCTGTTCCGATGGCGACAGTATTCCGGACCCCTCTGATCTGCCCAACCGGGTTGGAATATTCATGGCCGGAACACAAGCAGTGCTTCATTCTTCGACAGCTGTGGCAGCGATCTCTGGTTCAGCAGCGGCGACGGCTGCCGGGGCAGGAGGCCCTGTGCGCCCGCCGGCTCAGGTTCTATCAGAACTATTTGATGCGTTGGCTGTGCTTATGGCGAAAGTTAATCCGCCAGATCAGGACGTTCCCAACACGGAGATTGCAAAGGTAAAGGAACAGATCACCCAGGCCAAGGCGGATCTGGCGGCTGAGGACACCAGGATGGCCGCAGAATGGGCCGCTTTAGACGCACAGGCCTACAGGCTTATGTTGGACCAAAGCGCATCGCATGAAGTCATGAGGAGGAAGCACCGATCCCGCTTACCTCCGGTTTTCGAGGCCAGAGACCTTTTCAACACTCCAGGACCAAGAGCCGGCAATCCGCTGGAGGGGAACCGGGCAGAAGCCCCTGGGACCGGTGCACCGGTTCAGCCTCGTCAGATGGACCCGCCTCGTCAAAACACCGTTATACCTCAGGATGCTTTAACACCTCCGGGTCACTACTCCAACCCAATGGACAATCTTGTTGCCGCTGCTGCACGGCTGGAGGCCATTACAATTGAAGGTGACTCGCCACAGGCAGTAGAGACGCGACGGATCAAGGAACTTCTGAGGAAAGCTTTGGCCCAACAGGAAGCATACTCGTACAGCCGCGACCGGATCCACTCGACCCCCCGTCCAAGCCGGAGCTATAGCAGACATATGGATGAACCAGCAGTGTCGAATAATGAACGACGTGGAGCACCCCGTGGCAACAACCCGACGGGTGGTGCTGATGACGCTCATGAAGTGGTGAACCAGGCCCGAGCGCGCAGGGAGGCCGAGTTAGCCGCACAGCATCAGGTTCGGCAGCTCACGCCGGTTCGTCCAACCATCTCGATCGAACCTGGTGTCACTTCTAGTTCTTTGGGGGTGCCTTGCCTTATCCCCACTTTACGCAACATGCGCCTGCCCAAGGATTTCAAAGGCCCGCGCAAGGTACCAAATTACACGGAGTATCAACCTCCAGAGACATGGGTGGAGAGCTATGCGATGGCCATGGAGACGCTTGATGTGGATGACACGGCGTGTGCAAAATACTTCACCATGATGCTTGAAGGAACGACCCGTACTTGGTTAAAAAGCTTGCTAGCTAATTCTATCAGTTCATGGGCCCAATTACGAGCCCGGTTTATTAGCAATTTCAAGGATACCTGTAAACAGCCTATGTCGATAGTGGACTTAGCTGCATGCGTCCAGGAGGAAGGAGAATCAACGACTCATCGGGTGCGCCGGGTTTCACAAGTGTTGCACTCCTCAGACCGCATCAACGCTGACACCGCAGTATTAACCCTAGAAGGCAACTGCCGGTTTGGGCCCCTGAAGTTGAAATTGGGACGGATGAAGCGTCATTGCACCGACATGGGGACCCTCATGGCCGCTTTGGTGAAATATGCTGATTCTGATAGTACCAAGGATCCCGAATCTGATGATGACAAGACAGGGAAAGGGAAGAAGAACAGCAGCTCCAAAGGTTAGCAGCATCACTGGGTAGGCAATGGCGGAGGAGGCAAGCGTCAAGCGGATGGTAACATGGACTTTGTGGCTAATACCAACGCACAGGACAATGGCCAGCGACGCAAGGGTAGGCCGAAAAATCGTAATGGAGCACCCAACCCTAACCCAAACCGCCTGAACTATCTGCTAAGCCAGCCCTGTCCAAGACAGGGACGAAGGAGGCGCCAACAAACCACCTTTGGAAGGATTGCTTTATTATGCAGGAGTTCAAGAATTCTAATAATTTCCGATATGATCACGAATCTGGCGGTGGCTCAGGATCCGGGCTGGGTTACGGTGGAGGAAGTTCCGGTTCAGGATTTAATGGTAATCCGGGCGGACATAATGGTCAAAATAGTCAGAATAACTAGGGTGGTTACAACCAACAACAGCAACAGTCAGGTTACCAGAGCAACCCAAAGCAGTTGAGTAGTGGGCAGTACCATGTCTTCACCACTAGCTTGGACAAGCGAGACCGGAAGGTTCAGAGGCGGGGAGTCAACTCTGTTGAACCGGCCATACCCCGTTATCTACGTTGGTCTGAACAACCAATCATATGGAGCAGAGAGGATCACCCACCCCAGGTCGATAATCCGGGTCAGTTGGCTCTGGTGGTGGCGCCTCAGGTGGGAGGTTATAAGTTCACCAAGGTGCTCATGGATGGAGGGAGCAGCATTAACATCCTGTACTATGAGACCTTCCGTCGCATGGGACTAACAGATAAGAATCTCAAACCGTCTAATACAGTATTCCACGGTGTAGTGCCTGGCAGATCAGCATATCCCGTTGGTAAGATAGCTCTGGAGTGGCCTTTGGGGATGATCATGATTCCAGGTCGGAGACATTGACGTTTGAAGTGGTGAAAATCCAATGTCCATATCATGCCCTGTTTGGGCAACCGGCATACGCCAAGTTTATGGCTCGGCCCTGTTATGTGTATTTGCAGCTCAAGATGCCGGGTCACAAGGGGACAATAACGGTTCATGGAAGCCGCAAAATCGCTTTGGAATGCGAGGAAGGAGATGCGGCTTATGCAGAGTCGGTTTGTGCCACTGAGGAGTTGAAGTACTATAAAGGCAATGTTGATCCGGCGGACATGACTCCATTGAAGAAGCCAACTATGGAGCATGATCCGGCCCTGAAGTTCAAATCGGCAGCAGAAACTAAGCTTGTTGACTTCGTACCTGGCGATTCGTCCAAACAGTTCAGCATCAGTGCCAACTTGGATCCGAAATAGGAAAGCACGCTCATCGAGTTCATCCATGAGAATCGGGACATTTTTGCATGGAAGCCCTCCGACATGCCAGGTGTACCAAGGCAACTCGCTGAGCACACACTTAATGTGGATCCTAAATATAAACCGGTGAAACAGTTCCTCCGCCGGTTTAACGAAGAAATACGCAAGGCGATTGGAGAAGAGGTAGCCAGGCTCTTAGCAGCTGGCTTTATTGTTGAAGTTTTTCACCCTGAGTGGCTTGCCAATCCGGTGCTGGTCCTCAAGAAAAACGGCACCTGGCGCATGTGTGTGGATTACACAGATCTTAATAAAGCTTGTCCAGCAGATCCTTTTGCCCTCCCTCGTATTGATCAAATTATTGATGCTACGGCAGGTTGTGAGCGTTTAAGTTTTTTGGATGCGTATTCTGGCTATCATCAGATCAAAATGGCAGTTAAGGACCAGGAGAAGACAGCATTTATAACTCCCTTTGGAGCCTTCTGCTATGTGTCTATGCCCTTCGGGCTCAAGAGTGCCCAGGCAACTTACCAACGGTGTGCACAAAATTGTCTTCACAAGCAGATTGGCCGTAATGTACATGCTTACGTGGATGATATCGTGGTTAAATCCAGGGAGAAGGAGACTCTGATTGATGATTTGAAGGAAACCTTTGATAACCTGAGAACATACAAGATGATGCTTAATCCGGACAAGTGTGTCTTTGGTGTACCGGCGGGCAAGCTATTGGGTTTTCTAGTGTCCAACAGGGGAATTGAGGCTAATCCGGAGAAGATCACGGCCAGCACCTCCCTGGCTAAACCGAAGTGTATCAACGATGTTCAATGCCTGGCAGGCCGGATTGCTGCGCTAAGCCGGTTTATCAGTCGCCTGGGTGAGAAGGCAATCCCTTTGTATCAGATGTTGAAAAATACGGATCAGTTTGTCTGGAGTTCTGCTGCTGATGAAGCATTTGAGGACTTAAAGCGGTAATTGGCCAATCCGCCTATGCTCGCCGCTCCCATTGACAAGGAGCCGTTACTGCTATATGTTGCTGCTAATGTTCGGGCGGTCAGCGTAGCTATTGTGGTGGAGTGACAGGAGGCAGGTAAGGAGCATCCGGTTCAACGTCCGGTCTATTATATCAGCGAGGTGCTCATTGAGTCCAAGCAAAGGTATCCGCATTGGCAGAAGCTGGTGTATGGAGTTTTTATGGCAAGCCGGAAGCTTAAACAATATTTCCAAGGGCACTCAATTACGGTGGTCAGTTCTGCTCCTTTGGGAGATATCATCCAGAACCGGGAAGCAACTGGCCGGATTGCAAAGTGGGCCATAGAGCTGGGGCCGTACGGTTTGAAGTATGTGCCTCGGACAGCGGTTTAGTCTCAAGCACTTGTTGATTTCATCAATGATTGGACGGAAATGCAAGCACCTGAAGAAAAGCCGGATCATACGTATTGGACCATCCATTTTGACGGATCCAGGCAGTTGGAAGGCTCGGGGGCTGGAGTCGTATTAACTTCCCCATGAGGTGATAAGTTTTGTTATGTTCTTCGTTTAATGTTCCCTTGTACTAACAATGCAGCTGAGTATGCTCCATGGTCTCCGGATGGCTAAGGAGATGAATCTAAGTCGAGTTAAGTGCTTCGGTGACTCGGACCTTGTGGCTCAGCAAGTTTCTAGCACTTGGGACTCCAAGGACCCGCTCATGGCAGCATATCATCGTGAGGTGCATACTGTCGCAGGTTATTTCAAAGGCTATCAGGTGGACCACGTGGACCGGCGGAAAAATGAAGCAGAAGACGCTTTGAGCCGGCTAGGCTCTCAGCGCAAACCGGTCCCACCTAATGTTTTTCTGGATGTGCTGGACAACCCGTCGGTCAAGATCCCTGGTGAAGAGGATTTGGCTATTCCTGATCCGGAGGCTCAATTGGTGGCGGCTCTTCATGTTATTCCAGATTGGACGCTTCCTTACCTGGCGTACAAGAACCGGGGTGAGTTGCCAGAGGATGAGATTCTAGCCCGGCAGATAATCCGGCGATCCAAGTCCATGGCTATCATCAACGGCGAGTTGCATCATTGCAGTATATCAGGAGCTTTTCAACGCTGCGTGTCTCCTGAAGAAGGCCGTGAAATTTTGCGTGAGATCCACGAAGGAGATTGTGGTCACCACGCCGGTTCAAAGTCTCTGGTGGCTAAAGCGTTTCGCCATGGTTTTTATTGGTTAACTGCTCATGCTAATGCGGAGGATCTGGTCAGATGATGTGATGGTTGCCAAAGGTTTTCAAGGCGTGCTCATGTACCAGCTCAAGAATTGAGAATGATTCCAATTACTTGGCCGTTTGCGACTTGGGGGCTGGATATGGTTGGGCCTTTCAAAAGGTCCAAAGATAAGAAGACCCACCTCCTGGTGGCGGTTGACAATTTTACAAAGTGGGTGGAGGCAGAACCTATTAGCAAGTGTGATGCGGCCACTGCGGTTCAGTTCATCAAAAAGGTGATTTTCCTGTTTGTCTTTCCGCACAGTATTATCACAGATAATGGTACCAATTTGTCCAAAGGTGCTATGAAAGAGTTTTGCGAACGGGAGCACATCCGGCTCGACGTTTCATCAGTGGCACATCCACAGTCCAACGGTCAAGCAGAAAGAGCTAATCAAGAGATCTTGAGAGGCATCAAGCCCCGGCTCATGGTTCCTTTGCAGAGAACGCCGGGTTGTTGGGTAGAAGAATTACCATCTGTGTTATGGAGCATCAATACAACACCCAACAGATCAACAGGATACACATCGTTCTTCATGGTTTATGGAGCGGAGGCGGTTCTCCCCAGTGATATCCGTCATGATTCACCTCGTGTCACGGCTTATATTGAAGCGGACAACGAGACAGCACAGCAAGATGCTTTGGACCGGTTGGATGAAGACCGTGACATCGCAGCCGCCCGATCGGCGATTTACCAGCAGGATCTTCGTCATTATCACAGTCGCCGGGTCAGAACCAGAACCTTTCAGGAAGGAGATTTGGTGCTTCGGCTCATCCAAGATCAGAATGATATACATAAGCTATCCCCACCTTGGGAGGGGCCTTTCGTGGTCAGCAAGAATCTGCACAACGGGTCATACTATCTGATCGATATTCGAGAGCATAAGGACTCACGTACATCAGAGGACGAGACTAACAGGCCATGGAATATAGCTCATCTTCGGCCTTACTATACCTGAGCCATTGGCTATACTTATGTACATATTACGAGAATGTATATATTATGATTAAATATAATAAACCGGAACCTCAGCTAAAGCGGGGGATCTGTTCTTTTACATCATGTGAGGTTACACGGAGTTGCTCTAAAGCGGCCTCCGGTTTACCCCTTGAGTTCGCTTTGCTAAAAAGCATCGTGTTATATCACTTGGAGGATTGGTCGTGTCCGAACCAATACCATGCCTCTTGATAGGCGAGAGCCACCAGATCACTTGGGGACTTGGTCATGTCTGAACCAGTCATGCCTCTTGATCGGCCTAAGGCCCCAGAATCACTTGGGGGCTTGGTCGAACCCGAACCATGACCATGCCATTTGGTCGGCATAAATGCCATGGTTTCATTTGGGGACCTAGCTAACTAGAACCATAGTTACACCTAACGGGAGCTTGGTCGTGTTTGGCCATGGTAACGCCATTTGATCAGCTTAAATAAACCTTTTTTGGCAACGGTTTTGTCGTTGCTTTTGCTTCACACTTTTCTTTGAAGGGTTTTTTTTGCTTTTCATTGTGTTTTTAAAACCGACAAAGTTTTTTAACCAATCAATTGACGGAACACAGTTCACGTCAATCAGGAGACTGTTTGACCGGTTTGATCCTTGTTGTTAACATCCTCTTATGGAGTAACACGGTGTTTATTATAACCCGACACGTTTTACATGGTAAACCAGCGTCATATATATATACAGGAGCTGTTATCTCCTCCAACAGTGTGGGTTTGCAAAACTCCGCTTCAAGATTGGCCAAGCCAACTTCACGCTCAATGATGGCAGGTATTATGTATCTCAAAAATTTGATCATATACTTAAAATTTTGTTTTGATTTCATATATGCAGACATCATATTCCGCCTGACGGTACAACCGCGGTGGCACTTGACGAATTTTTCATTTCAGAAAGTGTTTTGGAATGTTCATTACCACAGGAAGAACAAATTATGCACGAAGGCATATCAACATCAAAGGTATCAGCTAGCCTATTACAAGGCAACATGGTGCCCATAATAATATAATTTTTTTTTGAAAAGGAGAGGCAGTTTAAAACCGGCTTCCGGTTCAAGTTTGGTCACCAGCCTGGCCTGATGGTTGTGGGTCATCCTGCGCCGCTTCAGCCTCCGTTTCTCTACCCAGTGGCTAGAAATCCACAGTTGTCCAGTCGATTCCCATTAATGCTTGAAAAACAGCTTCATCATGGATCAGCAATGACGGGTCAATATCGGGAGCGTAAGTATGCTTACGGATTGGAGGGATCAGATTTTCCGATTCATGGATTGGTGCAGCTATTCGCTTGTTCTGACTGTCATATTGGGCTTGATAATTAGACAAGTCTGCTTCCTCAGCCAGTTGACAAGCTAGCGGACGTACCTCCCGGTTTATTGCTCGTAGATCCGCTTCGCCAAATTCTGACCCATCTTCCTTCAAGCTGGGATAGCCCTGAGCCGCTTCAATAGGATCAAAATCCGGCACCTAGGCTTTTGCCTGGATTAAGGCATTGATTGCACCGGTTCGAGCAGCAGATTTCTTCAGCTCTTCAACCCGGGCAGGAAGCATCGACAGTTTCATCAGAGTATCTTGAATCAAAGTGGGCGCCGGTTTGTTATGAGATGCGGTACAGATGATCCGCTGGGCACCAGTATACAATTGTTCAACCAATGTATAGGCGGCTTTTAGTTTCTTCTGCACATCTGACCCCAAGTGACCAATGCGTGTCCCTGAAATACCATAAAGGTTTAATAAACCGGCGACTCTGTCAGAAGGCAGAGCCAATTTAGAAGGCAAACTGGCTTACCAAAGATAGCAGTAGTCATGGCATGCACGTGCCGCTTTATGCTGGTCAGTTCATCCGCCACTGGTTTTAGTGCAGCCTCGGCATCCTCTGCTCGTTTGATCAAAGCGGACTTTTCAGTGGCCCAATCCGCCCGCTTCTTCTTGAAGCTCTCCTTAAGCTGTTCCATGGCACTTAAAGCGCTGGCCAATTCCTCTTTTTCTTTGGAGGTTTCAGCCTGTTGGGTTTTCAGGTTTTGTTGGAGATCGGTGACTTGGTTTTCTTTCGTCTTCCGCTCCGCCTGCATGCATACAGATATATGCTTCAACAAATCGGTATAAGGATTCAAGTACCAATCACATAACAAGTTATGCACTTAGCACTTGGGGGCTAATGCATATTCGGTCTTCATCTTTCAATTGCTTACAAAGTCCCAAGATCAATACAAGTATTCAACTTGGCACTTGGGGGCTAATGGCTATTTGCTCGTATATATTCTGATGCGGCAATTTCAATTACTTAAAGTACCGGTTTAACTACGTTAAGTTGAACCGGCCCTTGGGGGCTACATCAGCGAATTTCAAAGCATCAAGATTTATATTGGTAAGTCCCGGTTTGAAAGAATATTACAAACCGGCCCTTGGGGGCTAGGAGAATCAGCAAGAATGAAAGCATACAAGCAGGAAGGAGCATATGCAAGTTACCTCATATTTCTCTTTCATCATATTAACCAGACCGGCTTCATAATCGCGACTGGTATACAACCGGTTCAGATAGCCGGAATGGATATCTTGGGCGTTCAGAGCAGCATAAGTCGTCAGATCAGCGTTCCACTTGCCTTTGCCAAAGGTAGCAAATTCTTCCTTGGCAGAATGTTTGGATAAAGCGACAGGATTTCTTGGCTCAGTATGGCCAGTGCCAGTAATGACAACCTCATCATCCTGGGTACCGCCGGTTTGCACTGGGGCTGTTGGCTTGTTAGTAGGTTTTGCTGGACCGGTGGAACTTTCAATCCGGATGGAACTTGTGGGCTGATTGACAGGACCTGAGGTGTCAGTAGGTCTCTCTTCAGCAATAAGATCATCGTCCTGCTGCGGTGGATCGTTGGGTATATCCTCAGGAATAGCCGCTTCAAGATTGGGTGTCTTGCCTGGTTCAAGAATGACATCTTCTTAGGCCGCTTTGTCCAGGCGGGCCTTCTTGCTTGGCCTAGGTTTTGCCCTGAGAAGAATAACAAAATCAAATACAGCATATGTTCTAAGGCAATGTACTGCAAACATCACAATAAGTATAGCTTACCCAAGCACCGTTTTGAGCGGTGGGAGCTGAGTAGCCGATGACTCGCCAGAAGATGAGTGGGAAGTAACCTGGTAATCGGAGTCAGACGGATTAAGAGGTTGACGAAAGCAGCCCGCTTTAGGAAAAGCACTGACAAGCAAATTAGAGACCTCTGAATGGCGTTTCCGAACCGGACTGTTCGGTAAACCGGCTAAGGTAACTACCTGGCCGCTGTGCCGGGTGGTGCGACGAGCTTCGTGTTGTTGGGTCTTCACAAGAAGTTTAGGATCCAAATAATGAAGAGGATGAGAAAATTTAACTTTCTGGTTTGCCTGACGGATTTTTTGTGAAGGCAAAGTTTCTAAATCGGAAGAGAGAATAATTACCTCTGCAACATCCGCGTGGCTGGCTTCGGCATCATCCTGACAAATATCATCATCAATAAGACGCATGAAAAATAAACCAAGTGAGTCAAGCTCTACCTCAAATTCTGGATTATCCACCTCATCATCAGGGGCCGGATTAGAAGATGCAGTCGTTCTTTTCTTGTGGGCAGTCTTCTTCACAGCTTTAGTCTTTTGCCGGGTTGCCCTTTCCGGTTTGTCTGGTTTTTCTGGTTTCTCCTGCGGCAGTTTTTTGCTCCAAAACGGATCATCGCCCTGATTATGCAGACACTGATATTAAAAACAATGACCAGGCATATCAATAACAGATTCAGCAAAGAGAAAAATCAAAAGTCTTACAACTGGCGGTTTGTTGGTGGCACAGAAGGGAAGTAGGCCGGTTCTAGCGCAGACGTGTTCCAGTTCATTCAGTATCTTATGCACAGCCTCTGTGATTTCTTCATCGGAGAGCTGGAGTTTTGAATGTCGCAGTGGGTCATCAACACTGTCAGTATACTCGCACATCAAACCGGAGCGCTGACTAAGGGGCAGTATGCTCCATGATATCCAACAGCGAGCGAGATCAACCCCTGTTAAACCGTTGGCCATAAAGGCTCTGAGCTTTGACAGCTGGGGAGCATATTTGCTTCTCTCCTGGGCAGTCAATCTTTGAGGAAAAGGGTGTGTATTGCTGAGCCACTCCGGACGAAAGCCAGGCAAGGGATTCTCACCAGCAGGGGAGGTGTCTTTGCAGTAGAACCATGTCTGATTCCACTCCTTGGGGTGACTGTGCAGCTTGGCGTGAGGGTATG
The DNA here is from genome assembly GCF_003073215.2 of Triticum urartu. Classification (NCBI taxonomy): domain Eukaryota; kingdom Viridiplantae; phylum Streptophyta; class Magnoliopsida; order Poales; family Poaceae; genus Triticum; species Triticum urartu. Next base: position 490,283,279 of record NC_053027.1, on the reverse strand, counting down.
TGACCTCTTTCCTTTTCTGAATCGCCATGCCACCCAACTCCGTATTAGAGCCATCAGTAAACTCAGTACGGCGGTTTAGATGGAAAAGGTCTCTGAACAATTCCACTGTGGGCTCCTCTTGAAAGAACACCTCACAGAGCACTTGGAAGTGGCACATATTTGTAACAGAGTTAGGGCTAGTGTCTTGCGGATGGAGTTGGAAATCGACTAAAACATCCCGGTAAAATTTAGAACCGGGCGGCTTAAAGCCCCGGGCTAAGTGATCTACGAAAACAACAACCTCTCCTTCTCGAGGTGTGGGAGGGCATTCTTTGCCAGGAGCCCTCCAATGGATGGTATCTTTGCTGCCTAAAGCGCCAATCAGGACTAAATCGTCCAGTTGATCCTCTGTGACGCGAGAAGGAACCCAATTGCACTCATATACTTGCTTGGCCATGATGGAATCTACAAGGTAGAAGATCCCGGTTCAAAAATGCATTTGATCAAGGTACGTTGGTATGGGCACTGTTAAACCGGAGACAGAACTATCTGAACCGGAGTTTCATGAAGCAACCAACATCTGGCGGTTCAACAAGGGGACTAATGGCATATACCGGTTTGGAAAATTTTCTATAAGGTTAAACCGCCTGATCTAAGCATTGAAAAGCTGAGATTGCGGATGGACAAGTACGCACAAACAGGTTTCACAAGATTTCTTTACAGCATTGGATCTGAAGCAAGTTCAGAGAAGAGATAAATACTTAGAGGTTCAAAGGAGCAGTACCGAACCAATGAGCAAAACGTTCATATAGACCCATGGTTTGAGATGCATAAGTAAAGGCGAAGGTCAAACAACTATCATTGCACAGAATAAAGATTTGCGGATTCATCTAAAGATCTATTGTATGAGCAAGAGGCAGACGATGAACACTGAAGAACTGCGAAACCCTAGGCCAGATCTGCGGGGGAAAAGATAGAAGATTTACCAGAGCTGAGGAAGATGCGGAAGGTTGCCGCGATATTCTGGTGCGCTCAGGTTGATGCAGCGGCCAAGGATGAGGCAGAGGTCGACGGCGGCGGCGGAGCTCCGAGGCTGGCGACGCGAGGAAGATGAAGAAGGCACGGAAGGAGAAAAGAAATGACCCTTCGGTCCTATTTATAAGGCGAAAGAACATGAGTCAGGCGCGACAATCAAGGGGCCACAAAATGGAGCTGTCGCCTCAATTTCCGCCGATCTATTAAACAAAGAAGCATAATGGATAGCTTCGTTATGACAGGTGACGTCACTCCGGTTTACAGCAATCAGAGAAGATGACATCATGGCGGTTTACCAATTTATAAGAAGATGTTGAAGATGAAGCTTTTATTAAAGGATTGACATGAACCCGTTCAAATCAATCTGGGGCCTAATGTTGGGGATATTACTACTGGGCGTAAACCGGCCTATCTGGGCCGGGTTAACTTCGTCAGTAGTTAAGTAAGTTAAAGCCCAAGAAGACAGAGGAGGGCTCAAGGCCCATGGTCGGCTCAAGGCCTGCAGCCGTAAACCGGCGTTAGTAGTTAACCTGTATTGTAAGTTAGGAATAAGAAGAGACCAAACCGGACACATCTATGAGCCGGTATTGGGACTCCGTAAGCCGACGAGAGTCACCCGTGTATATAAGGGGACGACCCGGCGGCGGTTCGGGAACAACAGACAACAACTCGAGACATAGGCGAAGCTTGTTTGCTCCCTAGTCATCGAAACCCCATCAATTCCATCAGAACTAGACGTAGGCTTCTACCTTCATCGAAGGGGCCGAACTAGTATAAACTCTCTTGCGTCCTTGTGTCCGCTTTAACCCCTTCAAGCTAACCCGTCGCGATGGCTCCACGACTAAGTCCTTTCTCTAGGACATCTGCCGTGACAAAACCACGATAGGATTGATTGAATCCTTGACATCGTGGTTCATCCGATGAGATCATTGTGGAGCATGTGGGAGCCAACATGGGTATCTAGATCCCGCTGTTGGTTATTGACCAGAGAGTTGTCTCGGCCATGTCTGCATGACTCCCGAGCCCGTAGGGTCTACACACTTAAGGTTCGATGACGCTAGGGTTATAGGGAATAGATGTACGTGGTTAACGAATGTTGTTTGGAGTCCCGAATGAGATCCTGGATGTCACGAGGAGTTCCGGAATGGTCCGGAGGTAAAGATTTATATATGGGAAGTCATCATACGGTCACCGGAATAATTCGGGGGTTACCGGTATTGTACCGGGACCACCGGAGGGGTTCCGGGGGTCCACCTGCCCCGGAGGGCCCTATGGGCTGTATGTGGAGAGGGACCAGCCCCTTAGTGGGCTGGGCGCCTCCCCCCCTAGGACCCATGCGCCTAGGGTTTGGGGGAACCCTAAAGGGGGGGCGCCCCCCTTGCCTTGGGGGGCAAGGCAACGCCCCTTGGCCGCCGCCCCCTCCTCAGATTGGATCTGAGGGGGCCGGCCCCCCTCTCCCTTGCCCCTATATATATGTGGGGGTTGGAGGGCAGCCGCACCGAAGTCTTGGCGCAGCCCTCCCCCTCTCCCAAGTCCTCCTCGTCTCTTGCGGTGCTTGGCGAAGCCCTGCTGGAGTACCAACCTCCTCCACCACCACCACGCCGTCGTGCTGCTGCTGGATGGAGTCTTCCCCAACCTCTCCTTCTCCCCTTGCTGGATCAAGGCGTAGGAGACGTCACCGGGCTGTACGTGTGTTGAATACGGAGGTGCCATCCGTTCGGCACTAGGATCATCGGTGATTTGGATCACGACGAGTACGACTCCATCAACCCCGTTCACTTGAACGCTTCCGCTTAGCGATCTACAAGGGTATGTAGATGCACTCTCCTTCCCCTCGTTGCTAGATTACTCCATAGATGCGTAGAAAATTTTGAATTTCTGCTACGTTCCCCAACATTAACATTATATGTCGTCTGAGTATTTCAACACCACAAGCGATGCGTTAAGTTCATCAAGCAAATTGTTCGAGGGAAAACCAAGTAGAAAATAAAAACACCCCGCAAATACCCCGATAATCTACCACTCGATGTAATTCTCCCCCTTTTTGTCAACAATTATCAAAAAGGAATTAGAGAACATACGAGGAACTACTCTTCTGGAGAGTCCTCGGAATCAGAATTAAAACCACTCGACGAATCATAATCCTAAGAGCGAGGAATGGTCGAGGCAGAAGCAGGAGTAGCAGTATGGGCACTCGAATACTTGGCGCAGTGAACATTTGGCTTGAAGATAAGAGTATTGGTTGTGTCTGTAATTTCATCAACATGTCCGACAAATAGCATGTCAGTTGAAGCAGAACGCTTTGGGAGTATAGGAGTTTGTCTTTGATGCGAGGAATAGCAAGTAAGTCCAGGTAGTCATACTCCCTCAAGATGCCCTTTTAAGTTAACTGCTTACGAGAATAATGTTGCCTTAACAGAGTCCAAGAGCGCTTCTTTGCCTCCTTCTCATGAAAAAGAATTTTGCGAGTATGATTATGAAGTAAATTTTGCTCAGTCATCAACTCCATCTTTTCCTTTCGATCCAGCTTGATGTGGATTTCCAGTGTTTTTTGTGCAAATGCAAATCTCATAGAGAGATGGATTTTCCTAACAAGGGATTTCAACCCTGGCTTTCTTGACCTTTGGAACATTTTTAGACGCAGACGCAGTGCCAACAGCATCAACAGGTTCCTTCCCTTTTCCAACATCCTTCACGATGCACAGAGTGTCACAAACTGGATGCATGGATACTTTCGGAATATAAGCCCAGAAGAATTTCTCATTGATGGTCTGCTCGATTACAAACATGATCCATGGAGCATGGCTTCAATGATTGAGGGTTGTCAGCTGCACAAGCCAAATTGCGAATTAAAAGATCAGGAACATCGAAGCGAATTCCTTGAGAGATGGCCAGAAGTGCATTTCCCACAATGCCATTGATGGACTTTGGTATGTTCGTTGGCGTGAGAGTATTGCCCAGAATGTGAAACATCACTTTGTTGTCATAGGCCAACTTCTTCGAATCTACATCAATGCATCCATCACCAACCATGGTGGGATCCATTAGAATGTGGAGTTGTGCTTTAGACACTTCCCATAAATGCAACATGTGTTCTCTATTATTTTCGAACTCGCACCGAGGAAGATTTATCATGGCCAAAAACTGGTCTGCCGAGCATTTGATCTTTTCTCTGCCAGTCATCCATCAAGAATCCTGGTTGAGGTGTTTCCAAGCTCTCCAGAGATATACAATGTGGTATAGAACTGAAGGATAATTTCTCTGTTCCAGCCATGATTGAAGTACATGAATTCTTTCAGAAGGGCGTGTTCAATATGCTCGATTGCATGGTGGAAACAAGGTATTTCTTCAAGCTCAACAAAGTTTAATATCTTGTGATTGAAAATCTTATTCTTGCCGAACAAGATCCGAGCATAATATACGGCTTGTTCTTCAGTCCAAAACCTCGGTGATAGTGAGGTTCTTTCTCCTTCATATGGGCTGACCCCAAAGAAAGCTAGCTTCAAATGATGAAGCTGCTCATTAAAAGCTGGACCATTCAGACCGTACTCAGCAGGAAACATGGGAAATGATTCCTAAGGATTTTTCCAATTTTCTTCATCACTTATTTCTATCAGCGGAACATCATCAGATACTGGCGCATTTTCATCGATATGCTTTAGTGGAGCAAGGGGCCTTTTCACTTTCTCTGGTGCAGATGGCATTGGGGCACTTGTATGTCCTTCATTTTCCTTCGTTGGAACTCATTTAGCAGCAATTTGACTCTCAAGAACTAGGGCCTTTTCTTTCGGTGCACTCTCAACAGAGAGAGGCACGACAAATTCCTTGGACACTTGAGTCACAACTTGTTCTTTGGCAACCTCCTGGGGTACAACTGGTGGGACAACATCTTCTTCGTGGGCCATGGGCTCTTCAAATTTCTTCTCTTCTTGTTCTGGTTGTGAAGCCATAGAACAGGAGTAGGATCAACCTCCATCTGAGTAGGGGAACCAGATGAGGTGATTGGGGTGGTATTTCCTCGGGAAGCATCTTGATCCCCCTCAACCTTATCATCCTCCTTGTTGGATACGGAGGGCTCAACGTGCATTTCCTTTCGACGCGATGAAACTGCCTCCTCAACCACAATCTCTTCATCAACTTTCTCATGTGGGGCTTTTTGTTCGGGCATGACATTTCCTTCATCAGGATTGTTTAGAAAGATATCCATCACATCTGTCTCTTGGGAAACAGCGGGATGAATGATAACTACCGTTAGTTCAGCTTGCTTCATGGTTTCTTCCTCGTGAATAGGGTATGGTGGTATCTGTTGCAGTGGGGCAGTTGTGTCAATGGGATCATCTGTTGCAACAGTCTGAAGATGGCAATCCTTGATTGGCTTCGGTTTGCTGGCTCTTGCCTTGGCTTTCTGATGTTTTTCTTCTTTTTCCCTTTGCCGATCAAGTTCTGCTTGACATTCAATCTCTTCATTCCGTCGATCACACAGCTGAGAAAGATCCATCTTCATCCTTGAGTGCCACTCAATCTTATTATTCCTCATGACAGTGAGGACTTTGGTGAGCTCAAGAATCTCCTTGTTCAGCTGCTTTCTTTCAGAGTTAGTGGTAGCATCTCTCCTCATTTGCTCAAGGGTTTTCTTGTCCTCGACAGCTTGATTATGCTCCTTAAATAGTAATCTCTCCCAGCTCAAAGAAGTGTTTTGCTACCAGCTTGGTAACATCAAAAGGAAGACCTGTACTGCCCAGACCAGCTGATTTTGCATCATAGGCAGCACTTTCAATAATGTCAATCATTAGGTTGAAGTCATATTTCAGTTCCTCTGTGGGAGCAGGAACACTTGATTTGGTTTTCTTCACAGACGTGGAAGCTTTTCTTCGGGCAGAAACTTTCTCTTCGCAGATAGGAGAGCAGAACCCGATGGTTTATCTGAGACAGGAGCATGTGCAAGCCTTGGTGACGCTCTCAATGGAGGTGAAAGTTTTGCTGGTGAGGGAGTTTGATACGGCTTGTCCAGAAGAGCTTGTTGATCATACATGGGAATTTATCGGCAACATTATCATCGGAGGAATCATCAGATGAGGAAGATGCTACCTTCTTAGACTTTCTGGCAATAGATTTGTTTCTCGAAGCACGAGGGGAAACAGACTTCCTCTTCTTCTTTTCCTTTTGGGCATAAGTCCGATCCTTCTTCTGTTGCACGTCTTGCTGAGTCAACTCAGCATTTCTTTGTTCCACTTCATTTTTCTTCACGGCCTTGGCTTCATGCTTGGTCTTGGCCTTGGCTGTCTTATCCACTTCTTTGGGAAAATCAGTTGTTGTCTTTAGTGAATCGGCATGAGCATTTGTGGGAGGAGCTGGCCTGACTTTTTCATTGTCTTGACTGAGGCAGCCCTCAGCGATGCAATCATTCCATGGTGGAGTGAATGCGAACAAGATCTGATCTTTAATTTAGACATTTTCATAATTAAACCAGTTCTTCGCCTAGTGAAGGTGAATCCTTTGCAACCTATTCCTTTTAGTTGTAGTTTCAACTCCCGTTGGAGTTTTGTAAGTCTCGGTATCATACATCTCTGCCGTGGTGTTCCTTTCTCTACTGCGACCGCCCTTCTTGGGATTTTCGTCAGAGAACAAGGTTTTGGAATTGGTGATCTGTTCATCCTCATGCTGATTGTGAGCCGAGGCAGTATCAGCTTCTTCTTCAGATTCAGATTTCTTCTTCGGAATCTTTGGGGGCTTAGCTGCTTTTTTTCACCAGCCAACTTTTCTCTTTCATGGACATGCGGCATCTGAGGTATTTCTTCTTCAGACACAGACTGCTCTTCTGAACTATGAGCCATGACCACTCCTAAGAGAAAAATAACAATGCGAGGGAAAACAGGAAGGGGTTATAAACATGCACATAAGCATTTTGACAAAAAAACAACAGATTTTTCGGAAGCAGCAAAGGAATTCATGGTATGTATATATGCAAGATATGATCGACAGATCTACAACATGCCTTAAGGCAAAGTGACAACCTATCTAATCTGTCAAATAAATACAAACGAACCCTAGATCCAGAATGACTAGCATGAGGGAAAACTACAAACTGCACTAGTTATAACTTAAAGAACCCAAAAGATCTACCGCAAGATAATAAAGCAAGATAAATTCGCGTCGGTAAGAACAACCCTAGAACAGAGGTAGGATAGGGCTAGCTCCAGATCTATGTGCTCTAACATGGCAGCAAAGATCATCTAAGGCAGTGCGGAAGAGAAGATGTGTCGCATTAGCACAACCAACGACGGTGGGGCTTCACCGGAGTTGCACGGCAAGGCGCTACTTCGAGCTTGGGCTCGGGCGGAGAGCGAGGGGATGAGTTTGAGGTCGAACAGAGAAAGAACAAAGGAGGAAGATGATACGTCCATTTTGCATCACGTTTTCATACTATCATTTATAATGTTTTTATCTATAATAATGCTTTTTGGAGTATTTCTAATGCCTTTTCTCTCATAATGTGCAAGGTTTACACAAAGAAGGAGAATGCCAGCAGCAAGAATTCTGGACCTAGAAAAGCTACATTAGAGTTACCTATTCTGCACATATCCAAATGAGCTAAAAATTTACGGAGAATTATTTTGCAATATATAAAAAATACTGGAGCAAACAACTACCGGAGGAGGCCCATCAGGTGGGCACAACCCACCTGGACACGCCAGGCCCTCGAGGCGCGCCCTGGTGGGTTGTGCCCTCCTCTGCCACCTCCGGTGCCCCTCTTCTAGTATATAAGTCGTTTTGACCTAGAAAAAATGAGGAGAGGACTTTCGGGACGAAGCGCCGCTGTCTCGAGGCGGAACTTGGGCAGGAGCACTTTTGCCCACCGGTGGAGCGATTCCGCCAGGGGAACTTCCTCCCGGAGGGGGAAATCATCGACATCATTGTCACCAACAACTCTCCCATATTGGGGAGGGCAATCTCCATCGGCATCTTCAACCACACCATCTCCTATCAAACCCTAGTTCATCTCTTGTGTTCAATCTTTGTACCGGAACATTAGATTGGTGCTTGTGGGTGACTAGTAGTGTTGATTACATCTTGTAGTTGATTACTATATGGTTTATTTGGCGGAAGATTATATGTTCAGATCCATTTTGCTATTTAATACCCCTCTAATCATGAGCATGCTTATGATTTGTGAGTAGTTACTTTTGTTCTTGATGTCATGGGAGAAATCTTGTTGCAAGTAATCATGTGAACTTGATATGTGTTTGATATTTTCATGATATGTATGTTGTGATTCCTTTAGTGGTGTCATGTGGACATCGACTACATGACACTTCACCATATTTGGGCCAAGGGAATGCATTGTGGATTAGTTATTAGATGATGGGTTGCTAGAGTGACAGAAGCCTAAACCCTACTTTATGCGCTACTTCGTAAGGGGCCGATTTGGATCTAAAAGTTTAATGGTATGGTTAGATTTTATCTTAATGCTTTTCTCGTAGTTGCGGATGCTTGCGAGGGGGTTAATCATAAGTAAGAGGTTTGTTCAAGTAATAACAACACTGATAACCCACAAGTATAGGGGATCGCAACAGTTTTCGAGGGTAGAGTATTCAACCCAAATTTATTGATTCGACACAAGGGGAGCCAAAGAATATTCTCAAGTATTAGCGGCTGAGTTGTCAATTCAACCACACCTGGAAACTTAATATATGCGGCAAAGTATTTAGTAGCAAAGTAATATGATAGTAGTGGTAATGGTAGCAAAAGGTAACAGTAGTAAAAGCAATATTTTTGGTATTTTGTAGTGATGATAGCAATAGCAACGGGAAAGTAAATAAGTGGAGAACAATATATGGAAAGCTCATAGGCAATGGATTAGTGATGGAGAATTATGCCGGATGCGGTTCATCATGTAACAATCATAACTTAGGGTGACACAGAACTAGCTCCAGTTCATTGATATAATGTAGGCATGTATTCCGAACATAGTCATACGTGCTGATGGAAAAGAACTTGCATGACATCTTTTGTCCTACCCTCCCGTGGCAGCGGGGTCCTTACGGAAACTAAGGGATATTAAGGCCTCCTTTTAATAGAGAACCGGAACAAAGCATTAACACATAGTGAATACATGAACTCCTCAAACTACGGTCATCACCGGTAAGTATCCCGATTATTTTCACTTCAGGGTTAAGAATCATAACACATAATAGGTGACTATAGACTTGCAAGATAGGATCAAGAACACTCATATGTTGATGAAAACATAATAGGTTCAGATCTGAAATCATGGCACTCGGGCCCTAGTGACAAGCATTAAGCATAGCAAAGTCATAGCAACATCAATCTCACAACATAGTGGACACTAGGGATCAAACCCTAACAAAACTAACTCGATTACATGATAGATCCCATCCAACCCATCACCGTCCAGCAAGCCTACGATGGAATTACTCACGCACGGCGGTGAGCATCATGAAATTGGTGATGGAGGACAGTTGATGATGACGATGGCGACGGATTCCCCTCTCCGGACCCCCGAACGGACTCCAGATCAGCCCTCCTGAGATGTTTTAGGGCTTGGCGGCGGCTCCATATCGTAAAACGCAATGATTTCTTCTCTCTGATTTTTTTCTCATCGAAACTCAATATATGGAGGTGGAGTTGGAGTCGAAGAGGCAACAGGGGGCCCACGAGGTAGGGGCGCACCCTAGGAGGGCATACGCGCACCACACCCTCGTGGCAAGGTGGTGGGCCCCTGGCCTTCATCTTTTGCAGGTATTTTTCTTATTTTCTGAAAAGTGGCTCCATGAAGTTTCAGGTCATTCCGAGAACGTTTGCTCCTGCACATAAATAACACCATGGTAATTCTGCTGAAAACATCGTCAGCCCGGGTTAGTTCCATTCAAATCATGCAAGTTAGAGTCCAAAACAAGGGCAAAAGTGTTTGGAAAAGTAGATACGTTGGAGATGTATCAACTTCCCCAAGCTTAAACCTTTGCTTGTCCTCAAGCAATTCAGTTGATAAACTGAAAGTGATAAAGAAAAACTTTTACAAACTCTGTTTGCTCTTGTTGTTGCAAATATGTAAAGCCAGCATTCAAGTTTTCAGCAAAGATTATAACTAACCACATTCACAATAACGTATAGGTCTCAAGTTTACTCATATCAATGGCATAATCAACTAGCGAGGCATAATAATAAATCTCGGATGACAACACTTTCTCAAAACAATTATAATATGATATAACAAGGTGGTATCTCGCTAGCCCTTTCTGAGACCGCAAAACATAAATGCAGAGCACCTTTAAAGACCATGGACTGACTAGACATTGTAATTCATGGTAAAAGAGATCCAGTCAAGTCATACTCAATGTAAACTAACAGTAATGAATGCAGATGATAGCGGTGCTCTCCAACTGATGCTTTTTAATAAGAAGATGATGACTCAGCATAAACGTAAATAGATAAGCCCTTCGCAGAGGGAAGCAGGGATTTGTAGAGGTGCTAGAGCTCGGTTTTGAAACAGAGGTGAATAATATTTTGAGCGGTATACTTTCATTGTCAACATAACAACCAAGAGATGGCGATATCTTCTATGCTACACACATTATAGGCGGTTCCCAAACACAATGGTAAAGTTTATACTCCCCCTTCCACCAACAAGTATCAATCCATGGCTTGCTCGAAACAACGAGTGCCTCCAACTAACAAGAGTCCCAGGGGGAGTTTTTTTGCAATTATTTTGATTTAGTTTGCATAACGCATGGGACTGGGCATCCCGATGACCAGCCATTTATCTCGTGAGTGAAGAGCGGAGTCCACTCCTCTTGAGAATAACCCGCCTAACATGGAAGATACAGACAACCCTAGTTGATACATGAGCTATTAGAGCATACAAAACATGATATTTATTTGAAGGTTTAGAGTTTGGCACATACAAATTTACTTAGAACAGCAGGTAGATACCGTATATAGGTAGGTATAGTGGACTCATGTGGAATAACTTTGGGGTTTAAGGAGTTTGGATGCACAAGCAGTATTCCCGTACAGGTGAAGGCTAGCAAAAGACTGGGAAGCGACCAGCTAGAGAGCGACAACAGTCATGAACATGCATTAAAATTAATCAACACCGAATGCAAGAATGAGTAGGATATAATCCACCATGAACATAAATATCGTGAAGGCTATGTTGATTTTGTTTCAACTACATGCGTGAATATGCGCCAAGTCAAGTCACTTAAATCATTCAGAGGAGGATACCACCCTATCATACCACATCATAACCATTTTAATAGCATGTTGGCACGCCAGGTAAACCATTATAACTCATAGCTAATCAAGTATGGCACAAGAAACTATGATCTCTAGTTGTCATTGCAAACATGTTTATTCATAATATGCTGAATCAGGAACGATGAACTAATCATATTTACAAAAACAAAAGAGGTCGAGTGACGGTGTCCTGGACTATGGGGTACTCACCACGTCGTCTCCCGATCTGTTAGATTGGGCCGAGGACCCCCATGGCTGTATACTCATGGGCCAGTTTGAACAGCTGCCGCATACATGGAAGATTCCACAAGACTTGGTGATCAAGACAAGGACTCCACCCCACCGGCGTATTCGGCTAAGACTCTTGTTATCCTAGGCCTCTGGTGCATTATATAAACCGAGGCCAGGCTAGTCGATAGATAATATACATACAATCATACCATAGGCTAGCTTCTAGGGTTTAGCCTCTCCGATCTCGTGGTATATCAACTCTTTTAATACTCATATCATCAAAAATAAATCAAGCATGACGTAGGGTTTTACCTCCATCAAGAGGGCCCGAACCTGGGTAAAACATCGTGTCCCCTGCCTCCTGTTATCACCCGCCTTAGACGGACAGTTCGGGACCCCCTACCCAAGATCCGCCGGTTTTGACACCGACATTGGTGCTTTTATTGAGAGTTCCACTGTGTGATCGGCAAAAGGATCGATGGCTCGTCTGCAGGTCAACTGCGATGCCGGCATCATCGTCGCCGGCTCGACTGGTCACCTTGGCTCGACCGAGGACCGTGCTCCATCTCCGATCGTTATGTTCGGACGAGGGCCTTCATCAACATGAACTCCGATCTCTATCAAGATCATGGAGGAATCATCCATGGAGCTCGGGGGCTCAACGTCAACATTGCCCTCGGGCGACCGTGCTGTTTTTCCGAATAGCAAACTTGTATCCGCTGCCACCACCTCTTAGAGCATCGCTTTGACGATTCCTTTGGTGGAATTGTGCGGAATTGAGTCTGCAACAGCCATGCAAAATTTCATCGAGTTCCGATGGAGGAATCTCCGACAATCTACAATATACCGGAGCCCTGTCAAATCTGGACGGGAATCTGGACGAGTTTAGGGCGTGGTCTCCAGAGCCTACCTCGGAGGTCCTTTGGAAGATCCAACCGTTCATCTACTTCGGAATTCTCATATCTACCACCCCTCCAAATTTCAACTCGATCCGACGGTTCAAACTCCGGGAACTTTCTGATGAGGGGATCAATTTTTGGATCCGTTTTCTGCGCGAATACGGATCCGACCCGAATTCATGTTTCTTTATGAACGTGACATTGGACAACCTTTTTAGAGGAATTATCTTCTAGGGTATTGTGCATTGTTTTTAAACACGCGCCCGTAAATTTTTAAGCCTCCCCTGAGTTCGCCTTCATCATCATGCTGGTGTCAAACTAGTCCGGCGATATTGCTCCAAGGTTGCCGACCTGCGCTAGACATGTCGTCACTTTGTTGAGCCGAGCTCAACTTCTTTGGATCATCATCTCGGCAAGCCGAACAAGAGTCCGGCATCGCGAAGGATAAATCATCACCAACATCGCCGCACCATGGATTACACGGAGCGGGCATACCGGCATCGCCGCAGGGTCACTTCATCAAGCCGGCATCGACCACATCACGACCTGCATCGGCAGGGCCGCACTATTGCTTCTTCAAGCTGGTGTCCATCACGCCGACCTACTTCGACTCATCGACTGACATTGAGGCTTCGACATCTCGGCTGGACCGGTGGCTTCTCCATCTCTTCATCAACCTACTCCAGAGACTTCGGCGTCACTAGCCGACCAGCTCCGTCACGTTAGCTGGACCGAGGGCTGTGCCTCGGCGAGCCAACCTTTGCCAGCATCGCCATACTGTCGCTTTATCGGCCATCAGGCAATGGGTGTGCGGATCGAGTCCCAACTTTGGGAATCACCTTTCTTCGGATTGCTACAACAAATAAACCAGGTGCTATTAATCCTAGTATTTTTTTGCTTGTTTGGGTTTATTTTTCTCAAGGAATTATTACTCTGCTTTGTCCATCATCTGTACACAGGTCTATCAAATGATGGCCGCATTAACGAAGGTCGCGTGGTGGGTCGGTCAGTTTCTGTACATTGTCCGGCGAACGTCGCATCCGGAACTCGGACCGACCTGTGAATTCAGGCTTTGCCACGCCTTTGCCGCATCACGCCAACGCCCTGCATCGACATTGACTTCGGCGTCAGGCCATATTTCTTTTATTACTCATTTTGCATAAATTATTTATTATGCAACGATTTTTTTAATTATTATTATTACTATTATCTCCGGTTTGCACTATTTTTTGTGCACAGGAAAATGATCCGGGGACTTCGTCGTCACTCCGCCGGTCACATTAACCAGCTAAGTCGCTTTCATGCTCAAAGTTTTAATTTTTAACTTGTGTTCGGCTCGACCTAGCATTATACTTTTTTGGAAAAAAGTTGCTTGTAAAAAATTTCCTTGTCCAAACTTTGTTTGTGACACACATATTCAAATACCCCGTTTATTTGGGGGTTTCCTTTATGAAGCTTTTCCTCTTGCATATGATTATACTTGTACGGCTTCGTTCCTTGTTCGTGTATTACGCCACAATATGCACCTTATTGAATTAAGCGATTTGCAAGCTGTGTTGCCTGGCTCCTGTGCTTACCCCTACGTTCCCGATTGTTTGGCTAGGGAGTAAAGGGAGCACCTCTGCGATTGTCACGACCGGGTCCTCCGAGCTCTAACCTCAGACTGGGTGAAGCCGAAAGCTAGCGCTGTTATTGTTTTCAATCATGGTTGGCACACAATGGAACTCATGAGTACAAAAAATCTATTGCACAAGTCTCATAGCAATAATGAGCACCGAAGAAAAGTATCGGTGGGGGTACTATTTTCTTCGAAGATGCTTCTTACACTTCGTCTGTAATATAGCATAAGTTCTCCGAGCGCGCTTTGTCTGTTACAGCCTTATGGCCCGGTTGCCTGGTTATCGGAAACACTGTCGATATTCTTGAAAAGTGGAGTACGTAACACTTTTCGGTCCATGACCGAAGAGGGAGAAGCCGACGGTCGGCTAAGACGCGTTTAAAGTTCGGTTGAACAAAGATATGATATAAGTTCTTCGGTACATACAATCATTATACATAAAATTCTTTTACCCTAGTCACTTGGGGGCTCTTAAATTTTATATGAGCTATTTTATAGTAAATGTGTTTTCTTCTTGGTCATTGCAAAGTCTTTTTCTATCGCTGCTTTTTCGACGTGAGTGTGTGGTCATGTAGTGACCAGACCTCAAACGGTCCAATCTCTGTGCTCCGGTGTCATCCCTGGATCAGTAATGCTGACACCACACAGTACTTGAAGGATTTATAACAGAGTAGCAATCACACACTTATTACATCGAGTGTCTCAAAAGAGAACTTATTACAAAAAGTGGCTTAATGCCATCTAATAACGATAACAACGGAAGGCTTGGAAGATAAGTGAGTCCATCAACTCCAACGACATCACTGAGTATAGAACCATGACCTAAAACTCCTTAATCGTCGTCTGAAAAGTCTGCAACATTAACGTTGCAGCCTGAAACGGGTCAGCACATGGAATATGCTGGCAAGGTAACACATAGAGAATAATGGAATGAAACAGCTATTCTATATGCATATTTGGCTGGTGGAAGGCTCTATGGTTACTGTCGGTGTCAAAACCGGCGGATCTCGGGTAGGGGGTCCCGAACTGTGCGTCTAGGCCGGATGGGAACAGGAGGCAAGGGACACGAAGTTTTACCCAGGTTCGGGCCCTCTTGATGGAGGTAAAACCCTACGTCCTGCTTGATTAATATTGATGATATGGGTAGTACAAGAGTAGATCTACCACGAGATCGGAGAGGCTAAACCCTAGAAGCTAGCCTATGGTATGATTGTATGTTCTGTATGTTGTCCTACGGACTAAACCCCTCCGGTTTATATAGACACCGGAGAGGGTTAGGGTTACACAAAGTCGGTTATAATGGTAGGAGATCTACATATCCGTATCGCCAAGCTTGGCTTCCACGCCAAGGAAAGTCCCTTCCGGACACGGGACGAAGTCTTCAATCTTGTATCTTCATAGCCCAGGAGTCCGGCTGAAGGTATAGTCCGGCTATCCAAACACCCCCTAATCCAGGACTCCCTCAGTAGCCCCCGAACCAGGCTTCAATGACGATGAGTCCGGCGAGCAGATTGTCTTCGGCATTGCAAGGCGGGTTCTCCTCCAAATTCAGTGTACCTCTTGAATAAAGTCCGGTTTCTTGTAGATGCTGCGCTCCTTGGCTTCTACGCCCAATAATGGTCGTTTCCCACATGTCAAATGAATATGAAAAGTCTGAATGTTTTTACATTCACACCCCTAGCCACATAAATGAGCTTCCCTATTTAAGGGGACGGGGATTTAGATCCAAACCACTTCTTCCCCCCTTCGCGAGTGTTCATCAGAGCACATCCGACAAAGGTCCATTCCACCATGGCCAGCCATCGCAACTCCTCCTTTCGCCCTTCCAGCCCTCAGCCTGGATATTGGGAGAGATGATCCATCCCGCGTAGCGAGCTAGTGACGCTCCAGACCAAGGGATTTCTCCCCCTGGCCTATATGATCCCGGCTCGAGCCGGTCATGCCATCTATAACGGCGGAAAGCAAGCGGAGAGTGCCCCCAATCCCTCCAAAGGAGAGCGGGTATGCCTTGTCCCTTATTTAATAAGGGGGCTCGGGTTTCCAATCCATCCATTTCTCCGGGGGCTGCTAGAGTTCTACGGCCTCCAGCTACACAATCTCACGCCTGCCTCCGTATTGCATATCGCGGGCTTCGTAGCCCTCTAGGAGCTGTTTTTGGGTGTCGAGGCTCATTTCGGGCTATGGAAAAGGTTATTCTGCCTTGTGCCCCGCTCTAAGGAGGGGCCAATGTATCAAGTGGGCGGAGCCGAAGTGTGGCGCATCGCCGGGACCGGATATCTGTCCGGAACCCCAAAGAAGGCGTCCGAAGACTGGCCCTCGGAATGGTTTTATATAGAAGACGTCCCGCTGCCGGATCCTGTCCAGATCGGCCTCCTTGAATTCGACAGTGCTCCCTTAAAGAAGCGTCTAAGATGGCGTCCACGGAGCCCTCAGAGGGAAAGTGACAGGGACATCATTTACCTGATGGGCCGAATAAGATTGTTAGCCCATTCCGGACTAACCATGATCGGGGTTATGGCCGAATGCATCATGCGGGGGGTGCAGCCGCTTCAGTATAGAAGCCACCCCATGTGGGACTTCAACGAGGAGGACGACGCCATCCGCTACGGCCGTAAGGGGCCGGATTCAGCTGCCGCTCTACTAAAGATCTTGTCCACTTTGTATAAGGGAGAAGAGGAGGAATTTCTCCGCGTCAACCCACAAGGTGGATTCTCTATGCACAATCCCCCAAGCTGGGTAAGCGGTCGCATTTACTTGCCCATCCATTTTGTATTCCCATTGTTAAATATTCAGTCTGACAACTTCAACGCAGGAACTGCGCCGGGCTGTTAAGGAAATAAGCAGCCCTCCTCCACAACCCGAGGACCCAGGACGGTCCCTCAACCCGGCCTCTCAAGAGGATCCGGACATATCTGTGGAGCTGATTGATGGAGTGTTCCATCAATTGATCAAGGACAACGCCTTGGTGGCCATTACGGCCGATTACCCAGGGCTAATCCCGGCCTCCCAGGTAACTGAGATCGAAGTCCCAGTACCCCAAATAGGTGTCCGCCCTCTCGTGTTTTCAGCTTCCTGATTACAACCGAACTTTGCAGGGGAGGTTTTTGAGGTGGAAGGCCGAACCTGCGGCGACAAGGCAACGAGGGGCCGCAGGGCCCCGTGGGCAGGAAAGAAGTGTAGTCCGGACCGAGGCATCAGCGCAAAGGTATGGCGCGCCCCCTTACCCCAGGTGTTATACCTTCGAGGCACATTGACACTCATGCTCTCTTCAGGACAAAGAGACCTCGCCGGACTATATCCGGAGAGGCTGCCAATCGCGCCTCCACCAGCCAGGCTCCAAAGCCTGGTCCGGAGGCGGAGGCGAACGCAAGGCGCGCGCCAGACGCTCCTCCGACGGAGGATGTGGATGGGTTGTCTGCCACCAACTCTGAGGTGGAGAGTGCCATGAACCACAGGCGTCGCCGGACAATTCTTCGCGACGCTTGTTTCTCCCAAGGGGCATTAGATGCCTTCAACTCGAGAGATGCGCACCTCCGTGCCGCTCAAAATGGTCTAGCCAGAGCCACGGAGCAATATGTAAAAGACATATGGGTAACAAAATTTTGGTAATTATATATATATATATATACCAGTAGCCCCCGAGACTTGAAACAGTTAGAATAACTGATTTAAGGATCATTTGTTATGCAGGTTCTTACAGAAAAGAATTCCCTACTGTCCAAGGAGCTGGAAGAGTGCAAAGCCCAACTTGAGGCCGCACTAGCCGCGGCAGGGGAGCCCAAGGAGACCCCCTCTGGTAATATACACTTCAAAAGATAAGTATTTTGCGAAGCACGGCATGGGTGCGAATCTGACAAATGAAATTGCAGATGGCGCTGGATTGAATCTGGAAAGGCAACACCTCCTACGCCAGTTAAAGGCTGGTGAGAAGGTGCTGACAAAGGTGAGGCGGGAGAAGAATGATCTCCAAGATGCCAACACCAAGCTGGGCGTCGAGCTGAAAGATGTTCGTGCCCAGCTGTCAGACTCAGTTAAGGAGAATTAGCGGCTTCGGCGCGGCATATTTAGTAAGTGCTTGAACGAACCTTTGAAAGAAAGTTCGGCGGGGAAGTCGACTAACAGAGCAATGTCTGTAGGTGTGCTAACAGGTCGTCCTGCAGAGGAGATGCCCGGTTCTACGGGTGACCTTCTTCCCGAGCTCTCGCAACTGCTAGATCGAGTTCGGCAGGCGATGCAAGGCGTCGCCCAGGCCCTGTGGTCATCCATCTCCATGCCCGAAGGTCTTGGAGAGCTTGCGGAGAAGCTAAAGGGAGCACGGCGGCGCTTCCGATTGTGGAAGATATCGGCCTGCCGTCAAGGTGCTAGGGAGGCCTGGGCTATGGTGAAGACGCGGTAAACAAAGGCTGACCCCAACCACATGGCCGAGGTCGGTCCTGTGGGGCCCGATGGGAAGGAGATCCCTGTAAGCTTAGTATACGGCCAAGTAGAATTGGCCGCAAAGTATTCCCAGCAGGACTGTAAATTAGACAGCCTATTAGATGGTATTGAAGAGGAATACAATCAGTCAGAATGACTATGTAATTTAATTGACATTTATAATGCCTTCTAGCCAGATTGTAGATCGTTTGTCATGGCCGACCTTTTCGCTTCAGCCGCGGGACCTGACGGTCCGGAGTGTGTCCTGAAGGAAATATGCCCTAGAGGCAATAATAAAGTTATTATTTATTTCCTTATTTCATGATAAATGTTTATTATTCATGCTAGAATTGTATTAACCGGAAACATAATACATGTGTGAATACATAGACAAACAAAGTGTCACTAGTATGCCTCTACTTGACTAGCTCGTTAATCGAAGATGGTTATGTTTCCTAACCATAGACATGTTTAGGAGAATGATGTGATTGACATGACCCATTCCATTAGCATAGCACCCGATCGTTTAGTATGTTGCTATTGCTTTCTTCATGACTTATACATGTTCCTATGACTATGAGATTATGCAACTCCTGTTTATCGGAGGAACACTTTGTGTGCTACCAAACGTCACAACGTAACTGGGTGATTATAAAGGAGCTCTACAGGTGTCTCCAAAGGTACATGTTGGGTTGGCGTATTTCGAGATTAGGATTTGTCACTCCGATTGTCGGAGAGGTATCTCTGGGCCCTCTCGGTAATGCACATCACATAAGCCTTGCAAGCATTGCAACTAATGAGTTAGTTGCAAGATGATGTATTAAGAAACGAGTAAAGAGACTTGCCGGTAACGAGATTGAACTAGGTATTGAGATACCGACGATCGAATCTCGGGCAAGTAACATACCGATGACAAAGGGAACAACGTATGTTGTTATGCGGTCTGACCGATAAAGATCTTCGTAGAATATGTGGGAACCAATATGAGCATCCAGGTTCCGCTATTGGTTATTGACCGGAGACGTGTCTCGGTCATGTCTACATTGTTCTCGAACCCGTAGGGTCCGCACGCTTAAGGTTTCGATGATAGTTATATTATGAGTTTATGAGTTTTGATGTACCGAAGGAGTTCGGAGTCCCAAATGAGATCGGGGACATGACTAGGAATCTCGAAATGGTCGAGACGTAAAGATCGATATATTGGACGACTATATTCGGACATCGGAAAGGTTCCGAGTGATTCGGGTATTTTCGGAGGTATCGGGGAGTTACGGGAATACGAGGAAGAAGCAATGGGCCTTAGTGGGAAGGACCAGGAGGTGGCGTGCGCCCCTCCCAAGCCCAGTCCGAATTGGACAAGGGGTTTGGGGCGCGGCCCCTCTCTCCCTTCCTTCCCCTCTTCCCCCATTTCCCCCCTTCTCCTGGTTGGACTAGGAAAGGAGGAAACCTACTCCAACTAGGAGTAGGAATCCTACTCCCTGGCGCAACCCTCCTAGGGCCGGCCTCCTCCCCCTTGCTCCTTTATATACGGGGGCAGGGGGGAACCTCTAGACACACAAGTTGATCCACGTGATCATATTCTTAGTCGTGTGCGGTGCCCCCTTCCACCATAATCCTCGATAATATTGTACCGGTGCTTAGGCGAAGCCCTGCGACGGTAGTACATCAAGATCGTCACCACGCCGTCGTGCTGACGGAACTCTTCCCCGACACTTTGCTGGATCGGAGTCCGGGGATCGTCTTCGAGCTGAATGTGTGCTAAAACTCGGAGGTGCCGTAGTTTCGGTGCTTGATCGGTTGGGCCGTGAATACATACGACTACATCAAACGCGTTGTGCTAACGCTTCCGCTGTCGGTCTACAAGGGTACATAGATCACACTCTCCCCTCTCGTTGCTATGCATCACCATGATCTTGCGTGTGCGTAGGAATTTTTTTGAAATTACTACGTTCCCCAACAGTGGCATCCGAGCCAGGTTTTATGTGTTGATGTTATATGCACGAGTAGAACACAAGTGAGTTGTGGGCGATATAACTCATACTGCTTACCAGCATGTCATACTTTGGTTCGGCGGTATTGTTGGATGAAGCGGCCCGGACCGACATTACGCGTACGCTTACGCGAGACCGGTTCTCCCGACGTGCTTTGCACAAAGGTGGCTAGCGGATGATAGTTTCTCCAACTTTAGTTGAACCGAGTGTGGCTATGCCCGGTCCTTGCGAAGGTTAAAACAACACCAACTTGACAAACTATCGTTGTGGTTTTGATGCGCAGGTAAGATTGGTTCTTTCTTAAGCCCGTAGCAGCCACGTAAAACTTGCAACAACAAAGTAGAGGACGTCTAACTTGTTTTTGCAGGGCATGTTGTGATGTGATATGGTCAAGACATGATGCTAAAATTTTATTGTATGTGATGATCATGTTTTGTAACCAAGTTATCGGCAACTGGCAGGAGCCATATGGTTGTCGCTTTATTGTATGCAATGCAATTGCGCTGTAATGCTTTACTTTATCACTAAGCGGTAGCGATAGTCATGCAAGCATAAGATTGGCGAGACGACAACGATGCTACGATGGTGATCAAGGTGTCGCTCTGGTGACGATGGTGATCACGACGGTGCTTCGAAGATGAAGATCACAAGCACAAGATGATGATGGCCATATCATATCACTTATATTGATTGCATGTGATGTTTATCTTTTATGCATCTTATCTTGCTTTGATTGACGGTAGCATTTTAAGATGATCTCTCACTAATTATCAAGAAATGTTCTCCCTGAGTATGCACCGTTGCGAAAGTTCTTCGTGCTGAGACACCACGTGATGATCGGGTGTGATAGGCTCTACGTTCAAATACAACTGGTGCAAAACAGTTGCACACGCGGAATACTCAGGTTATACTTGACGAGCCAAGCATATACAGATATGGCCTCGGAACACGGAGACCGAAAGGTCGAGTGTGAATCATATAGTAGATATGATCAACATAGTGATGTTCACCAATGAAACTACTCCATCTCACGTGATGATCGGACATGGTTTAGTTGATTTGGATCACGTAATCACTTAGAGGATTAGAGGGATGTCTATCTAAGTGGGAGTTGTTTAGTTATATGATTAATTGAACTTTAAATTTATCATGAACTTAGTCCTGCTAGTATTTTGCAAATTATGTTGTAGATCAATAGCTCGCGTTGTTGCTTCCCTGTGTTTATTTTGATATGTTCCTAGAGAAAATTGTGTTGAAAAATGTTAGTAGCAATGATGCGGATTGGATCCGTGATCTGAGGTTTATCCTCATTGCTGCACAGAAGAATTATGTCCTTGATGCACCGCTAGGTGACAGACCTATTGCAGGAGCAGATACAGACGTTATGAACGTTTGGCTAGCTCAATATGATGACTACTTGATAATTTAGTGCACCATGCTTAATGGCTTAGAATCGGGACTTCAAAGACGTTTTGAACGTCATGGAACATATGAGATGTTCCAGGAGTTGAAGTTAATATTTCAAGAAAATACACGAGTTGAGAGATATGAAGTTTCCAACAAGTTCTATAGCTAAAAGATGGAAGAGAATCGCTCAACTAGTGAGCATGTGCTTAGATTGTCTGGGTACTACAATTGCTTGAATCAAATGGGAGTTAATCTTCCAGATAAAATAATGATTAACAGAATTCTCTAGTCACCATCACCAAGTTAGTAGAACTTCGTGATGAACTATGATATGCAAGGGATAACGGAAACGATTCCCAAGCTCTTCGTAATGCTGAAATTGATGAAGGTAGAAATCGAGAAAAACATCAAGTGTTGATGGTAGACAAGACCACTAGTTTCAAGAAAAGGGCAGAGGGAAGAAGGGGAACTTCAAGAAGAACAGCAAGCAAGTTGCTGCTCAAGTGAAGAAACCCAAGTCTGGTCCTAAGCCTGAGACTAAGTGCTTCTACTTCAAAGGGACTGGTCACTGGAAGCGGAACTACCCCAAGTGATTGGCGGATAAGAAGGATGGCAAAGTGAACATAAGTATATTTGATATACATGTTATTGATGTGTACTTTACTAGTGTTTCTAGCAACCCCTCGGTATTTGATACTAGTTCAGTTGCTAAGATTAGTAACTCAAAACGGGAGTTGCAGAATAAACAGAGACTAGTTAAGGGTGAAGTGACGATGTGTGTTGGAAGTGGTTCCAAGATTGATATGATCATCATCGCACACTCCCTATAATTTCGGGATTAGTGTTGAACCTAAATAAGTGTTATTTGGTGTTTGCGTTGAGCATGAATATGATTTGATCATGTTTATTGTAATACGATTATTCATTTAAGTAAGAGAATAAGTTGTTGTTCTGTTTACATGAATAAAACCTCATATGGTTACACACCCAATGAAAATAGTTCGTTGGATCTCGACCGTAGTGATACACATAATCATAATATTGAAACCAAAAGATGCAAAGTTAATAATGATAGTGCAACTTATTTGTGGCACTCCCGTTTAGGTCATATTGGTGTAAAGCGCATGAAGAAACTCCATGCTAATGGGCTTTTGGAATCACTTGATTATGAATCAGTTGATGCTTGCGAACCATGCCTCATTGGCAAGATGACTAAGACTGTTCTTCGGAACAATGGAGCGAGCAACAGATTTGTTGGAAATCATACATACTGATGTATGTGGTCCGATGAATATTGAGGCTCGCGACATGTATCATTATTTTCTGATCTTCACAGATGATTTGAGCAGATATGAGTATATCTACTTGATGAAACATAAGTCTGAAACATTTGAAAAGTTCAAAGAATTTCAGAGTGAAGTGAAAAATCATCGTAACAAGAAAATAAAGTTTCTACGATCTGGTTGTAGAGAAGAGTATTTGAGTTACGAGTTTGGCCTTCAGTTAAAAACAATTTGAAATAGTTTCACTACTCACGGCACCTGGAACACCACAATGTAATGGTGTGTCCGAACGTCATAACCGTACTTTATTAGATATGGTGCGATCTATGATGTCTCTTACCGATCTACCACTATTGTTTTGGGGTTGTGCATTAGAGATAGCTGCATTCACATTAAATAGGGCACCATCTAAATCCGTTGAAACGACACCGTATGAACTATGGTTTGGCAAGAAACCTAAGCTATCATTTCTTAAAGTTTGAGGTTGCAATGCTTATGTGAAAAAGTTTCAACCTGATAAGCTCAAACCCAAATTGGAGAAGTGCGTCTTCATAGGATACCCAAAAATAAAATGTTGGGTACACCTTCTATCACAGATCCGAAGGCAAGATATTCGTTGCTTTGAATGGATCGTTTCTAGAGAAGAAATTTCTCTCGAAAGAAGTGAGTGGGAGGAAAGTAGAACTTGATGAGGTAACTGTACCTGCTCCCTTATTGGAAAGTAGTTCATCACAGAAATCTGTTCTTGTGACTACTACACCAATTAATAAGGAAGCTAATGATGATGATCATGTAACTTCAGATCAAGTTACTACCGAATCTCGTAGGTAAACCAGAGTGAGAACCGCACCAGAGTGGTATGGTAATCCTATTCTGGAAGTCTTGTTACTAGACCATGACGAACTTGCGAACTATGAGGAAGCGATGATGAGCCCAGATTCCACGAAATGGTTTGAGGCCATGAAATCTGAGATATGATCCATGTATGAGAACAAAGTATGGACTTTGATGGATTTGCTCGATGATCGGCAAGCCATAAAAAATAAATGGATCTTCAAGAGCAAGACGGAGGCTGATAGTAGTGTTACTATCTACAAAGCTAGAATTGTCGCAAAAGGTTTTCGACAAGTTCAAGGTGTTGACTACGATGAGAGTTTCTCACTCGTATCTATGCTTAAGTCTGTCCGAATCATGTTAGCAATTGCCGCATTTTATGAAATCTGGCAAATGGATAAACAAAACTGAATTCCTTAATGGATTTATTAAAGAAGAGTTGTATACGATGCAACTAGAAGGTTTTGTCGATCCTAAAGGTGTTAACTAAATATGCAAGCTCCAACGATCCATCTATGTGGTGCAAGCATCTTGGAGTTGGAATAAACGCTTTGATAAGTTGATCAAATCATATAGTTTTATACAGACTTGCGGTGAAGCCTGTATTTACAAGAAAGTGAGTGGGAGCACTACAGCATTTCTGACAAGTATATGTGAATGACATATTATTGATCAGAAATAATGTAGAACTATTCTATAAAGCATAAAGAAGTGTTTGAAAGGAGTTTTTCAAAGAAAGACCTCGGTGAAGCTGCTTACATATTGAGCATCAAGATCTATAGAGATAGATCAAGACGCTTGATAAGTTTTTTTTCAATGAGTACATACCTTGACAAGATTTTGATGTAGTTCAAAATGGAACAGTCAAACAAAGAGTTCTTGTCTGTGTTATAAGGTGTGAAATTGAGTAAGACTCAAAGCCCGACCATGGCAGAAGATAGAAAGAGAATGAAAATCATTCCCTATGCCTCAGCCATAGGTTCTATAAAGTATGCCATGCTATGTACCAGATCTATTGTATACCCTACACTGATTTTGGCAAGGGAGTACAATAGTGATCTAGGAGTAGATCACTGGACATCGGTCAAAATTATCCTTAGTGGAATAAGGATATGTTTCTTGATTATGGAGGTGACAAAAGGTTCGTCGTAAAAGGATTATGTCGATACAAGTTTTTGGCACTGATCCGGATGACTCTAAGTCTTCATCTGGATACATATTGAAAGTGGGAGCAATTAGCTAAAGTAGCTCCGTGCAGAGCATTGTAGACATAGAAATTTGCAAAATACATACGGATCTGAATTTTGGCAGACTTGTTGACTAAGCTTCTCTCACAAGCAAAACATGATCACACCTTAGTACTCTTTGGGTATTAATCACATACAGATGTGAACTAGATTACTGCCTCTAGTAAACCCTTTGAGTGTTGGTCACATGCCGATGTGAACTATGGGTGTTAATCACATGGTAATGTGAACTATTAGTGTTGAATCACATGGCGATGTGATCTAGATTATTGACTCTAGTGCAAGTGGGAGACTGAAGGTATCTCTGGGCCCTCTCGGTAATGCACATCACATAAGCCTTGCAAGCATTGCAACTAATGAGTTAGTTGCAAGATGATGTATTACGAAACGAGTAAAGAGACTTGCCGGTAACGAGATTGAACTAGGTATTGAGATACCGACGATCGAATCTCGGGCAAGTAACATACCG
Source organism: Triticum urartu (assembly GCF_003073215.2). Taxonomy (NCBI): domain Eukaryota; kingdom Viridiplantae; phylum Streptophyta; class Magnoliopsida; order Poales; family Poaceae; genus Triticum; species Triticum urartu. The sequence continues at coordinate 490,257,613 of NC_053027.1, read as the reverse complement.
ATGACAAAGGGAACAACATATGTTGTTATGCGGTCTGACCGATAAAGATCTTCGTAGAATATGTGGGAGCTAATATGAGCATCCAGGTTCCGCTATTGGTTATTGACCGGAGACGTGTCTCGGTCATGTCTACATTGTTCTCGAACCTGTAGGGTCCGCACGCTTAAGGTTTCGATGACAGTTATATTATGAGTTTATGAGTTTTGATGTACCAAAGGAGTTCGGAGTCCCAGATGAGATCGGGGACATGATGAGGAGTCTCGAAATGGTCGAGACGTAAAGATCGATATATTGGACGACTATATTCGGACATCGGAAAGGTTCCGAGTGATTCGGGTATTTTCGGAGGTACCGGGGAGTTACGGGAATACGAGGAAGAAGCAATTGGCCTTAATGGGCCTTAGTGGGAAGGACCAGGAGGTGGCGCGCGCCCCTCCCAAGCCCAGTCCGAATTGGACAAGGGGTTTGGGGCACGGCCCCTCTCTCCCTACCTTCCCCTCTTCCCCCCTTTCCCCCCTTCTCCTAGTTGGACTAGGAAAGGAGGAAACCTACTCCAACTAGGAGTAGGAATCCTACTCCCTGGCGTGCCCCTCCTAGGGCCGGCCTCCTCCCCCTTGCTCCTTTATATACGGGGGCAGGGGGGCACCTCTAGACACACAAGTTGATCCACGTGATCATATTCTTAGCCCTGTGCGGTGCCCCCTTCCACCATAATCCTCGATAATATTGTAGCGGTGCTTAGGCGAAGCCCTGCGACGGTAGTACATCAAGATCATCACCACGCCGTCGTGCTGACAGAACTCTTCCCCGACACTTTGCTGGATCGGAGTCCGGGAATCGTCATCGAGCTGAACGTGTGCTAAAACTCGGAGGTGTTGTAGTTTCGGTGCTTGATCGGTCGGGCCGTGAATACGTACGACTACATCAACTATGTTGTGCTAACGCTTCCGCTGTCGGTCTACAAGGGTACGTAGATCACACTCTCCCCTCTCGTTGCTATGCATCACCATGATCTTGCGTGTGCGTAGGAATTTTTTTGAAATTACTACGTTCCCCAACATGTCCGAATTCCCATGCGGTTATATAAGAACCGGGGAATGCATGGAGACCAGGCGTAGGGGTCATTAGTGCGTGAACAGACAAGTGCCCAACTAGTTATGTTATATTACATGGTTAGTAAGAAACATCTTCCAGGGAGAATAGTTCCGTTAGGGCTTCCTTTCCCTGGGAGGCATGCCCTAAAGTGCATGCCCATTCTGCGAAAATGATGCAGAAAAAAGCATCTGGGGGCGCATAAATAAATAAGTGAAAAGATCATCTTTTAGGTCACCGACCGAGTATTCCCTTAAGAACGCTAGCTTTCGGCTTCACCCAGTCTGAGGTACACATCCGGCTGATCCGGTAGTAACAATCGCAGAGGTGCTCCCTTTACCGCCTAGCCGAATAATCGGGAACGTAGGGGTAAGCACAGGAGCCAGGCAACCCAGCTTGGCCAAAACTTAAGTCATATCGATGCATATAATGGTGAAATAAAAGGTACATGCGGAAGTGTAACACATGTGTTGGGCATGAAGCCCGTATAAATAAGCTTCTGTTAAAAGAAGCCCCCAGGTTTAATGAGTGCGAATAGCACGTCATTTGATGAGCCTTTAAAGGTTATAAGAGAAAGGAAGGGGTGAAGGGGAGAAATGTAAGACAGACAGTATATATAAAAAATGGACGGAGGAAGGAGACGAACTCAGAGTCCGGTGCTAGGCATAGAATCTTCGGAGACGGGCTGCGTTCCATGGGTTCGGCTCGAGTCGGTTATCCGATGCATCTCGCAGGTGGTACGCTCCACCAGTCAGGACTTGGTCAATTATGAAGGGACCTTCCCACTTGGGCTTGAGTTTGTCCTTTTTCTTGTCCGGCAGGCGTAGAACTAATTCACCAACGTTGTAATTTTTGGCCCGTACTTCTCTGCTCTGGTATCTTCGAGCCTGCTATTGATAGAATGTGGAACGGGTTTTGCCACATCGCGCTTCTCCTCCAATGCGTCCAAACTGTCCTGCCAATCGAGCTCGGCTTCTCTTTCTTCGTACATGCGCACTCGAGGTGAGTCATGAATTATGTCGCAAGGCAAAACTGCCTCTGCGCCATACACCATAAAGAATGGTGTGTATCCGGTGGTGCGATTCGGCGTGGTCCGTAGCCCCCAGAGTGCGGAGTCGAGCTCCTCTACCCAGTGCGTGTTAGATTCCTTGAGGGACCGCACTAATCTGGGTTTGATGCCGCTCATGATAAGACCATTTGCACGTTCGACCTGGCCGTTAGTTTGTGGGTGATAGACGGAAGCATAATCGAGCTTGATGCCCATGTTTTTGCACCAGAGTTTTACCTCGTCGGCCGTGAAGTTCGTGCCATTATCAGTGATGATGCTGTGGGGGACGCCGTAACGGTGTACAACCCCGGATATAAAGTCTATCACCGGTCCGGATTCGGTCGTCTTAACAGGCTTGGCTTCTATCCATTTGGTGAACTTATCCACCATGACCAGTAAGTATTTTTGCTTGTGGGTTCCGCCTTTAAGGGGTCCAACCATGTCAAGCCCCCGGACCACGAAGGTCCAAGTAATGGGGATAGTTTGGAGGGCGGTGGGTGGCATATGGCTTTGGTTTGCAAAGAGCTGGCAACCGGTGCATCGTTGGACTAAGTCCTGAGCGTCTGCCCGGGCCGTCGACCAATAAAAGCCTGTACGGAAGGCCTTGCTTACAAGGGACCGAGCTGCAGCATGATGACCGCCGAGTCCGGCATGAATTTCAGCCAGCAGGTTCTGCCCCTCCTCTTCGGAGATGCACCTTTGAAGGACTCCGGTAGTGCTTTTCTTATAAAGCTCTCCCTCGTGGACTCTGTAGGCTTTGGATCGCCGCACTATGTAGCGCGCCTCATTTTGGTCCTTGGGGAGTTCCTGCCTAGTAAGGTAGGAGAGGAATGGTTCTGTCCACGGGGCGATGACCGCCATTATTACGTGGGCTGACGGTGTTATTTCATTGGCAGAGCCTCCGATTGTGTCAGAATGTTCGGTGTCGGGCAGTGCGGTTGGGTCCGGGCTGTTATTGTTCGGCTCCCCTTCCCATACTACGGATGGCTTGAACAACCTTTCGTATGATGGACGCCAAGTCAGCGAAGCGTGTAATATCACGGCGACTTATGGCGTTGAGGATTCCCTTGTCCGTGCAATTATTGCAAAAGATTGAGATTGCGTCTTCCTCGCGACAGTCCTTTATCCTGTTCTTAACCAGGAGGAATATGGCCCAGTAATGATGTACTGTTTCATCGGGCTCTTGCCTAATTTGGGATAGATCGCTTATGTTCGGGTGGGTGGGCGTAATTAAATCCGAAGCCTCACCCCATCTGAGGCTCAGAGGCCGAGGAATTTCTGAACTCGAAAATTTGGATTCCTGGATGCTGTCCAATGAATCCAGCCCATCGCCTGACTCTAAGTTCAAGTCTTGAGTGATGTCCTCCCCTCCGCGGGTATCCGGCTTGGAGGGATCAGGAATCCGGACGTAGCTAGTCCTTAAGATAGATGAAGGGTCGCCGCACTGTCCCTCTACCACGGCAACGTGATGTATGACTTGGGGAGAGTTAATCTCTCTCAGATCGGGTTTAGGCCCAATCTGGTCGTAATCCGTAGCGACTCCCAGGGCGGCGATGCGATCCAATAGTTTGTTTATTGAGGAGAGCTCCATTGGATCTAACTGCTCGGCGAGTTCCGAGCTGACATGAAGATTGTTTTTGATGGCTCGAGAGGTCATCGTCGGCGCAGAAGCCGAACAGGCGGTCATAAGAAAACCACCTAGCTGGAGGGTTTGGCCGACAGCCAAAGCTCCCTAAGCAATGGTGCCGTCTTTAAAGACGGGGCGAGGCATCCTTCCTGATGGCGATGACACAGAGGAACTCTCAATGAAAGCACCAATGTCGGTGTCAAAACCGGCGGATCTCGGGTAGGGGGTCCCGAACTGTGCGTCTAGGCCGGATGGGAACAGGAGGCAAGGGACACGAAGTTTTACCCAGGTCCGGGCCCTCTTGATGGAGGTAAAACCCTACGTCCTGCTTGATTAATATTGATGATATGGGTAGTACAAGAGTAGATCTACCATGAGATCAGAGAGGCTAAACCCTAGAAGCTAGCCTATGGTATGATTGTATGTTCTGTATGTTGTCCTACGGACTAAACCCCTCCGGTTTATATAGACACCGGAGAGGGTTATGGTTACACAAAGTCGGTTATAATGGTAGGAGATCTACATATCCGTATCGCCAAGCTTGCCTTCCACGCCAAGGAAAGTCCCTTCCGGACACGGGACAAAGTCTTCAATCTTGTATCTCCATAGTCCAGGAGTCCGGCTGAAGGTATAGTCCGGCTATCCGAACACCCCCTAATCCAGGACTCCCTCAGTTACAGTTTTGCGTAAAGCCAATTTTTCCCTACTGCAAAGGAATAAATTTATTTAACTATCATGGTGGTTGTTAAACATTGAGAATAGTTGACAACATTCTCAATCCCAATTAAGCATCATCATTAAACAAACCCATCAAAATTAATTTTATAGTAACATGTTGAGATTCACATGATAATCTAGGTACTAGATACTCAAGATGTCCATAACCGGGGACACGGCTAACCATGATTAGTTTATACACTCTGCAGAGGTTTGCGCACTTTTCCCCACAAGTCTCGATCTCCTCCGTTGGATTTCTCGCACTACACGGTGTTTGAGAAACGGATGACCAAGACATAGTCTTTCAGAAGCGCTAGCACCTTACGATGGGTAGACCATACCACCTACATCCCCTACATCTGCTAGTCTACCACTGTAAGAGTTCGCACGACTTAGTCAACTATGCTAGAGCCCATAATAGCTTGTGGCTGCACACGGAAGTTTCTAGCATGAACAATCTCATGATTCCTTTGAGACTGGGTGGCGGTCCAAAAAAAACAGGCACTCCTGGAATACCCAGGTACCTCAATCCACCCAGATGTGTGTTTAAGTTGCCACCTTAAATAAACCATTAATTAACAATCTCACATCTGTCATGGATACACTCACCCAATCCACGTCTACTAGCATAGCATGGCATAATAAGCAAACGTAGAAGTAACTCCCAAAGGTTTGATAATAAACAGGTAATAGGTACTACCTCAACTACTTCCCAAACCCACAATTTTAATTAGATCCTAATCATGCAATGTGTGAGGATTGATCTAATGCAATAAAACTGGGTAGTAGGAGGTATGATCAAATTGTTACTTGCCTTGCTGATGATCCGCGAAACCTAGCGATTCGAAGTAGCATGCGGCGTACTCCGGGTACTCTAACACGAACAAACAAGCATACAATAAGTACTCAACTAATGCATGGGTAAAACTCAAATAAGAGATCTAACCAGAAAGTTCAACTTAAGAACTCCGGTTGGCAAAAAGAATCAAATCGAATGAAGCAACAAAACACAAACGACAAAAGAAACATGCTTCATTTACTATTCTGGATCTAGGGCAATTTTTACAGTGGCAAAAACTTGTTTAAGTAGGTTAAACGGAAAGAGAGTTTCGAGACGAAACTCCAGGCGCTCGAATCGCCCGATTCCGATAAACAGCGAAAAGTTAGAGTAAATGAAAATTGGATCAGAGATCGCGATCAGAAAATCGCGGATTTAATCCGAGAAAAAGAAAAACGATGAATGTTCGTTAAAATGAATGAACGGGCGAACGCTCACTATTTAAATAAACCGGAAAAAACGATCTATTTAAAAAAACGAAACTTAAAAAACGAACAAAACCGAACGGTTTTTCGAAAAAAAAACCGGGGTGAAAAGAAAAAAAACTACCTCCGGCGGTCCGGCGAACGGCGGCGCAGCGGCGAGGCGGCGGCGCAGCGCGGCGGCGGCGGCAAAGGCGGTGGCGTGGCAGCAAAGGCGGCGGCGGCACGGGGCTAGGGCGGCTAGGGTTTGGGGGGTCCGGCTGGGCCTCCCCGGCTTATAAAGCCGGACGGGCCTAGTGTCTGGGTCGGACACGGCCCGTAGGTCGGTTGCGTTTTTTAAAATAAAGTTACGCTCAGGAAAAAAAAACAAAAGGAAAACTAAACGGACTCCAAAAATCCTGAAATAAATTTTCCTCGGCTTCTAAAATCAAGCCGCACAGGATGAACATTTACTTGGGGCCTAAATGCAATTTTGAAAAACGTGCATTTTTTCCTAAATTCAAATAAAATAGCAAATAAAACCAAATAAAATCTTAATTGATTTTTTATTAAATCCTCATTATTTCTTTATTTTGGGAAAGTCATTTTATTCCGTCTCTCATATTTTTTTATAATAGAAATGATTGAAGATAAAATAAATAAAATCAAAAGATCCTATTTTCAAAATTTGAGACCACTCAAATGTGAAAATAACGAAATCCCCAACTCTCTCCGAGGGTCCTTGAGTTGCGTGAAATTTCTAGGATCAACCAAAATGCAATAAATATGATATGCAATGATGATATAGTGTATAACATTCCAAATTGAAAATTTGGGATGTTACAAACCTACCCCCTTAAGACGAATCTCGCCCTCGAGATTCGGGTTGGCTAGAAAATAGGTGAGGGTGGTCCTTCAGCAAATCTTCCTCTCGTTCCGAGGTGGCTTCATCCTCCGTGTGGTGGCTCCACTGATCCTTGCAAAACTTGATAACCTTGCTGCGGGTGACTCAACTGGCATACTCTAGAATCTTAACCGGTTTCTCCTTATAGGTCAAATCACTATCCAACTGAATCACTTCCAGTGGTACCGTATCTCTCAGCGGTATGTCAGCCATCTCTGTGTGGCACTTCTTCAACTGGGATACATGGAACACGTCGTGAACTCCTGACAATCCTTCGGGCAATTCCAACTTATAGGCAACTTCTCCCATACGCTCCAAAACTTTGTATGGGCCTACAAAACGTGGCGCTAATTTTCCCTTAACTCCAAAGCGCTTAACTCCTCGAAGTGGTGATACTCGAAGATAAACTCAGTCTCCGACTTCGTAAACTGTCTCCCTGCGTTTAGAATCTGCATAACTCTTCTGCCTGGATTGGGCTACCTTCAGCCTGTCGCGAATTAATTTTACTTTCTGTTCAGATTCCTTTATCAGATCCGGTCCAAACAACTGGCGATCTCCAACTTCATCCCAGGACAATGGGGTCCTGCACCTCCTTCCGTACAAGGCTTCGAAAGGGGCCATCTTCAAACTGGATTGATAGCTGTTGTTGTAAGAGAACTTTGCATACGGCAAATTCTTGTCCCAACTAGATCCGTAATCTAGCGCACAAGCTCTTAGCATATCCTCCAAAATCTGATTGACTCTCTCAGTCTGTCCATCTGTCTGCGGATGAAAAGCTGTCCTAAACTCCAGTCTAGTTCGCAAAGTCTCATGCAACTGATTCCAGAACTTTGAGGTAAACTGGGTTCCTCTATCTGATACAATGCTCCTTGGAACTCCATGCAGACATACAATTCTGGTCATGTATATCTTTGCCAACTTTGCACTAGTATAGGTAGTCTTCACTGGAATAAAATGATCTACCTTTGTCAAACGATCGACTACAACCCATATCGAGTCATAGCCTGAACGTGTTCTGGGCAATCCTGTAATAAAATCCATGCGTAGCTTATCCCACTTCCATTCGGGTATCGGCAATGGTTGTAGCAATCCTGCTGGCTTCTGATGCTCTGCCTTCACTCTCTGACATACATCACAAACTGCTACATACTCTGCAATATCCTTCTTCATTCCGGTCCACCAGAAAATATCCTTCAAATCCAAATACATCTTGGTATTTCCTGGGTGAATCGAATACGGTGAATCATGGGCCTCTTGTAAAATTAACTTCCTGATCTCCGGATCATTTGGCACATAAACACGGTCTTCAAACCATAGGGTGTCGTGCTCATCCTCACGAAATCCCTTAGCTTTTCCTTTGCTCATTTTCTCCTTAATAGAAGCAATCTCCTTGTCAGTCCTTTGAGCTTCTCTAATCTTATCCATCAAAGTATACTGAATCTCCAATGCTGCTACATAGCCTCTCGGGACTATTTCCAAACATAGCTCTCGAAGATTTTCGGCTAACTCCCTTGGTAAATCTCCTGTCATTAGGGTGTTGACGTGGCTCTTACGGCTCAACGCGTCAGCTACTATGTTAGCCTTTCCAGGGTGATAATGCAATTTCATATCATAATCCTTGATGAGCTCCAACCATCTCCTTTGTCTGAGGTTCAACTCCTTCTCTGTGAAAATATACTTCAAGCTCTTGTGATCCGTGTACACCTCGTAATGGTTTCCAATCAGAAAATGTCTCCAAGTCTTCAATGCATGCACTATGGCTGCTAACTCCAAATCATGCGTAACATAATTCAACTCATGAGACTTAAGCTGTCGTGAGGCATATGAAACAACTCTTCCTTCCTGCATAAGCACTGCTCCAAGTCCTCGACGTGAAGCGTCACAATACACCTCATAATCCTTGGTCTGATCCGGTAAAATCAACACTGGTGAGGTAACCAAACGTTTCTTCAACTCCTGAAAACTAGCCTCACATTCCTCAGTACATATGAACTTGGTATCCTTCTTCAACAACTCCGTCATAGGCTTCGCAATCTTTGAGAAATTCTCAATAAACCTCCGGTAGTATCCTGCGAGTCCAAGAAAACTCCGGATCTCTCCAACTGTGGTTGGCGCTTCCCACTTGGTCACGGTATCAACTTTAGTGGGATCTACTGCTATACCTTCTCCGGATATAACGTGTCCGAGAAATCCAACTTCTTTCAACCAAAACTCAGATTTGCTAAACTTGGCATATATCAGATGTTCTCTGAGCTTTCTAAGAACCAAACGCAAATGCTCCTTATGTTCCTCCTCATTCTTCGAGTAAACGAGGATATCATCAATGAACACTACGACGAACTTATCCAAGAACTCCATAAACACTTTGTTCATCATGTTCATAAAATATGCAGGTGTGTTAGTCAGACCAAATGACATAACGGTATACTCGTACAGCCCATACCTGGTGGTAAAAGCCGTCTTAGGTATATCCTGTTCTCGAATCTTCAACTGGTGGTATCCTGATCGCAGATCGATCTTGGAAAATACCTTAGCTCCTTGCAATCGATCAAACAGATCATTGATCATCGGTAGTGGGTACTTGTTCTTGATGGTTACTTCATTCAATCCTCGATAATCAACAACCATCCTTAACGATGATCCATCCTTCTTTTCTACTAGAAGTACTGGCGATCCCCAAGGCGATGAACTTGGGCGAATATATCCTTTATCCAGTAACTCCTTAATCTGCTTCTTGATTTCCACAAAATCCTTTGTGAGCATCCTATATGGTCTCTTTGATATTGCCCCTGTGCCTGGCAAAAGCTCAATCAAAAACTCAATATCTCTATCCGGTGGCATGCCTGGTAACTCTTCTGGAAATACATCAGGGAAATCCTTCACTACTGGTACTTCCTCCTGCACAACTCCTGTTAAACAATTTACTTGAGTCCTCTTTGGCACATGCCGGGATACATACTTGATCCTTCTCCCTTCTGGGGTGGTAAGCAAAATTGACTTACTGGCACATTCAATATTCCCTTCGTACTTTGACAACCAATCCATGCCTAATATCACATCCAATCCTTGAGATTCCAACACTATTAGGTCTGATGGAAATACGTAGTTACCAATCCTTAATGGTAACCGATCACACCATAGACTAGCCATATATTCTGCTCCAGGCGAGGTTATTAACATGGGTGACCTAAGGGCTTGGGTTGGTAGTTTATACTTATCCACAAATCCCCTTGATATGTATGAATGCGATGCACCAGTATTGAAAAGAACAAGTGCAGTAAATGACTTAACCAAAAACTTACCGATTACTGCATCCGACTGCTCTTCAACCTCCTCCACATTAACGTGGTTCACCTGTCCCCTGTTGAAAGGGTTCGGATTCTTCCCAGAGCTTCCATTGCCATTTCCATTCTGTGATTCAGGACATTCGTTGGCATAATGTCCGGTCTTCTGGCACTTAAAGCAAGTGACTTGGCTCAGGTCTTTCTTTGCTGGGGTCGATGGGTTGGTGCGGTTCTGGCCGTTGCTTCCTCCATTCCCATTACCAGTCTTGGGGCCATTCTGATGGTGCGAGCTACCTCCTCCATGGGTATGCTGGAAATGTCATCCCGGTCTAGGGGTAAAATGTGGCTTCTGCTAAGCTCCAGAATTGTACTTTCCTTGTCCATACTTCCTCTTGCGATTCTCAAATTGCTGCTGCTTCCCTTCAATCATGAGAGCACGATCTACCAACTCCTGGTAGTTGTTGAAGGTTGCTACCATCAACTGCATGCTCAACTCATCATTCAGTCCTTCCAGAAACTTCTCCTGCTTTGCTGCATCCGTAGCAACGTCATATGGGGCATAACGTGCTAATTTACTAAAGTCCTCCACATACTGGTCAACTGTCCGTCCTCCTTGGCGCAAGTTGCGGAACTCTCGCTTCTTCATGGCCATAGCTCCTGCTGAAACATGGGCAGTTCGAAAAGCCTGCTGAAACTGGTCCCACGTGACAGTGTCGACAGGGAAAGTGGCTGTGAAATTCTCCCACCATGATGCTGCGGGTCCTTCAAGCTGATGTGCGGCAAACTTCACCTTTTCCGCATCCGTGCATCCTGCGGTGGTCAACTCTCTAGCTGTCTTGCGGAGCCAATCATCTGCTACTATCGGCTCGGTGCTACTGGAAAACACCGGCGGATTCAGCCTAAGAAAACGGGCTAAGTGATCAACAGGTGGTGGTGGTGGTGGGTTGTTGTTGTTGTTCCCTTGATTCTGATTCTGGACTAGTAACTGCATCAATGTGTTCTGCTGCTGGATCAACTGGGTGAGCTCCGGTGGGAAGGTAAATCCGGGGTCACGTCTCGGAGGCATCTGAGGGTTTAGAAAAGATGAGATTTAAGAATAGAGGGGGTCTAAAGAGAAAACACTACCCATATGCTCAGACTATAATTTTTACATGGTGGACTACTACTACTGATGAGGTGGTCTACTAGAAATATTCTTCGGTTGCAGACTCCATGATATCTACTCCAGCTTCATCAATGTAGTCATCATCGCTATCATCTGGATCCGAGTCGGTGTCGTCGATGATGATGTAGTCTTCCGGGCGAATCTCCTTGGGTTCTTCGTCTTCTTCTACTGGTGTAGGGCCTCCCATAAATATTCCGATCTTATTGATCAGATCGTCATTCTTCTCTACTAATACTTCAATTTCTTCTTCATAATCTTCACGTGTAGCCTTGAGTTCTTCCTCCAGTTCCTTGATCCTTGTCTTTGCCTTCTTCAGGTCTATCATGTCCGCGCACATCTGGTTCTCCTGACGTCGAAAGTGCTGGTTTAACTCCTGGATAAAAGCTGCGACTGATCTATCCTTTTTGGTGCTGATCATCTCCCAGTGCTCATCTCGGCACCCACAAATCTGGTAGATAGTATCCTTGAGATCATTGCGGTAGACTTCTCCAATGCGTCCCATGGCAATGTGAGCTGCCATGCTCTTTCCTAGACTCCAAGTTGGTGCATCAAAAGAAAACTCTATGGGATCAGTGACTGGCATGAACGTCCTTCCTGGAACTTGAACTTGAATCATCCAGCGCTCTTCTTCAGGTAAAGTGGCATTGTAGGTGCCGGTGAAACTTGGTACTCCTATGTTCAGGTATCTAGTGACTTCCTTCAAATGATGTCCAAAAGGTGTATCTTCATCCGGTTGAGTGAACTAGTTCCTTGCATCCGCCATCCTAAAAGAGTAGAAAAGATGAGGAGTCAGAAAGAGAAGAGAGTGGGTAGTGATCTAGGTCTTTAGCTTAGTGGTCATGTCCTACAGTCAGCGTGTGCTCTGATACCATCTTGTAGCGACCAGACCTCAAACGGTCCAATCTCTGTGCTCCGGTGTCATCCCTGGATCAGTAATGCTGACACCACACAGTACTTGAAGGATTTATAACAGAGTAGCAATCACACACTTATTACATCGACAGTCTCAAAAGAGAACTTATTACAAAAAATGGCTTAAGGCCATCTAATAACGATAACAGCGGAAGGCTTGGAAGATAAGTGAGTCCATCAACTCCAATGGCATCACTGAGTATAGAACCACGACCTAAAACTCCTTAATCATCATCTGAGAAGTCTGCAACATTAACGTTGCAGCCCGAAACGGGTCAGCACATGGAATATGCTGGCAAGGTAACACATAGAGAATAATGGAATGAAACAGCTATTCTATATGCATATTTGGCTGGTGGAAGGCTCTATGGTTACAGTTTTGCGTAAAGCCAATTTTTCCCTACTGCAAAGGAATAAATTTATCTAACTATCATGGTGGTTGTTAAACATTGAGAATGGTTGACATCATTCTCAATCCCAATTAAGCATCATCATTAAACAAACCCATCAAAATTAATTTTATAGTAACATGTTGAGATTCACATGATAATCCAGGTACTAGATACTCAAGATGTCCATAACCGGGGACACGGCTAACCATGATTAGTTTATACACTCTGCAGAGGTTTGCGCACTTTTCCCCACAAGTCTCGATCTCATCCGTTGGATTTCTCGCACTACACGGTGTTTGAGAAACGGATGACCAAGACATAGTCTTTCAGAAGCGCTAGCACCTTACGATGGGTAGAGCGTACCACCTACATCGCCTACATCTGCTAGTCTACCACTATAAGAGTTCGCACGACTTAGTCAACTATGCTAGAGCCCATAATAGCTTGTGGCTGCACACGGAAGTTTCTAGCATGAACAATCTCATGATCCCTTTGAGCCTGGGTGGCGGTCCGAAAAAAACAGGCAATCCTGGAATACCCAGGTACCTCAATCCACCCAGATGTGTGTTTAAGATGCCACCTTAAATAAACCATTAATGAACAATCTCACATCTGTCATGGATACACTCACCCAATCCACGTCTACTAGCATAGCATGGCATAATAAGCAAACGTAGAAGTAACTCCCAAAGGTTTGATAATAAACAGGTAATAGGTACTACCTCAACTACTTCCCAAACCCACAATTTTAATTAGATCCTAATCATGCAATGTGTGAGGATTGATCTAATGCAATAAAACTGGGTAGTAGGAGGTATGATCAAAGTGTTACTTGCCGTGCTGATGATCTGCGAAACCTAGCGATTCGATGTAGCAAGCGGCGTACTCCGGGTACTCTATCGCAAACAAGCAAGCATACAATAAGTACTCAACTAATGCACGGGTAAAACTCAAATAAGAGATCTAACCAGAAAGTTCAACTTAAGAAGTCCGGTTGGCAAAAAGAATCAAATCGAATGAAGCAACAAAAGACAAACGGCAAAAGAAACAGGCTCCGTTTACTATTCTGGATCTAGGGCAATTTTTACAGTGGCAAAAACTTGTTTAAGTTGGTTAAACGGAAAGAGAGTTTGAAGACGAAACTCCAGGCGCTTGAATCGCCTGATTCCGATAAACGAGCGAAAAGTTAGACTAAAACGAAAATCAGATCAGAGATCACGATCAGAAAATCGCGGATTTAATCCGAGAAAAAGAAAAACGACGAACGTTTGTTAAAACGAATGAACGGGCGAACGCTCACTATTTAAATAAAACGGAAAAACCGATCTATTTAAAAAACCGAAACTAAAAAAACAAACAAAACCGTTGGAAAAACCGAACTGTTTTTCGAAAAAAACCGGGGCGAAAAGAAAAAAAACTACCTCCGGCAGTCCGGCGAACAGAGGCGCGGCGGCGAGGCGGCGGCGGGGCGGCGCGGGGCGCGGCGGGGCGGTGGCGGCGGCGGCGGCGCGGCAAAGGCGGCGCGGCGCGGGGCTAGGGCAGCTAGGGTTTGGGGGGTCCGGCTGGGCCTCCTCGGCTTATAAAGCCGGACGGCCCTAGTGTCCGGGTCGGACACGACCCGTAGGTCGGTTGCGTTTTTTTAAATAAAGTTACGCTCAGAAAAAAAACAAAAGGAAAACTAAACGGACTCCAAAAATCCCGAAATAAATTTTCCCCAGCTTCTAAAATCAAGCCGCACAGGATGGACATTTATTTGGGGCCTAAATGCAATTTTGAAAAACGCGCATTTTTTCCTAAATTCAAATAAAATAGCAAATAAAACCAAATAAAATCTTAATTGATTTTTTATTAAATCCTCAATATTTCTTTATTTTGGGAAAGTCATTTTATTCCCTCTCTCTTATTTTTTTATAATAGAAATGATTGAAGATAAAGTAAATAAAATCAAAAGATCCTATTTTCAAAATTTGAGACCACTCAAATGTGAAAATAACGAAATCCCCAACTCTCTCCGAGGGTCCTTGAGTTGCGTGAAATTTCTAGGATCAACCAAAATGCAATAAATATGATATGCAATGATGATCTAGTGTATAACATTCCAAATTGAAAATTTGGGATGTTACAGGTCAATAGCCAGATAACCCATTTTCTCTCTAGTGACCGCTCGAGTTTAGTTTGCTAAACTGGTCTAACGAGAAGCACTCTGCCTTCGGGATAGGAGGCTGCAGCCGTAGGCTGACCCGCTTGAAGTCTTGAGATCGGATGTGTAATATTAATGCACGACAGAAGCACAATTTTTCCCCCAATTTTCGGAGGGGGAACGAACACTTGATCTTGTTCGGACGTCAAGTTTTTACTGACGTTTTTTTGGTTTTCCAAGCTTATGGAACTTTTAAACTATTTGTCTGTTTCCAGCACAAGTCTCACAGTACCATGCCGGACACCTTTATAGATTTGGCAAAAACATTCTCGGATCTCACTATATTTGCATTGGTTTCGAATTGTGTCTTCGGTCAATAGTTGGGTTGCCCGGCTCCTGCGCTTGCCTCCTATGTTCTGCTCTATTCGGCTAGGTGTGCAACGGGAGAACCACTGCGATTGTGCTTCCAGCTCACATGGTTAAGCACCTCAGTGGAGAAAGCCGAAAACTGACTGTTACAATAAGCGTAAACTGGTCAGCAATCCGATGACGGTGTTAAATGACTGGCCATTCATAACATTGGCCGAAGTATTTACGGCTTGACCTCGACTGTCACCGAATTCTACCGGGGGCTAGTAACTGGCCTCCCAAACTAAATCCTCAATATTTTGCTCTTACATTAGAGCTGAGGTTTCATGATCATGCTCAGCATGACAACCCAAAGAAAGGAACCGATAGCGGGATTATTTTCTTTGGAAGACATTTATTATGTTACACAGTGATATAACATATCTCTCTGCGTACCTTTGTTTATAAAACCGTATGGCCAGATTGCCTTGTTTGTCGTAAATCTTTGCCCTCATAAAGGCTTTATAAAGTAGGACAAACACTCCTCGGCTACTGGCCGAGGAGGTGGAAGCCGATGGTCGGTCAACAAAGTTTTGTACAATGCGGATTCGATCATTAATGATGTAAAGTACTTGGATACATAGAATCATTACACATAATTTGTGATTTTACTCTGGATATCGATCCTTAATTCGGCCACTTGTGCCCGCATTAAGGCTCGGGGGCTACTGGGCTTCAGGCTTATCATTTACTAATTTTAAAGGGGCGTATCGATCCCTTGATCTGGTGTTGCCACCTGACCAGTGTCTTGGGGGCTACTGCATTGGCAATCCAGTGTAGAAAATTTAAGTGCAATATAGTTTTCGAGGAGATTATGATCCTCAGGTTGGTCGGCCGCACCCAACCTGAGTCTCGAGTACTTTGCACACCGCTTTTTGTGTCCTGAAGTATTCTGCTGAGCTAGGAGTTGATCCTCAGACAGATTTTGCAAATCAACCCGAGTCTCAGCGGCTACGGGGATCAGCGGTCTTATGTCATCCTTTAGGTGCATCTCGGGTTTTAGACCGATGCACACCTTGAGGGCTACTAGCTATATATCTCGGCAGAGAATAAATTGCACCAATCAAAAATATTGACAAAAAATTGGCCCATGGTCGGGGTGTTGCACCACCTCGGAAGCAGTTCGGCATAAAGCTCGGGCGCTAGTGGCTGGCTCCATAGAGGGCATTTCTAGCATTAAGCTCGGCTAAACTCCTTCAACTCTTTTGGACCAAGATGATCTATGACATCTTGGATATAGTCCGGCGTTGGAGCTTGGACACAGTCCGGCGTTGGAGCTTGGACACAGTCCGGCATTGGAGCTCGGATACATTTCGGCGTTAGAGCTCGGAAGCAGTCCGGCATTGGTGCTTGGCTGCAAAAGATACCTCGAATGAAGTCTGGCGTTAGAGCTCGGATGCAAGAGGACATTGCCTCCAGGGAAAAACTTCAAACCCGAGGTGTGGCATAAAAATAACAACGCATTGATAAAGGCCGGAAACTTAAAGGGGCTCCTCGGATACCCAACGTGTAAACTCGTTGAATGCATTTCGGCGATCCTCAAGATCGAAGATGGGAAGATTTGTCGAACCAGTTTCCAAGACCGACAACCGAAGATGAAGAGCATTTCGGAAGAATCGAGGAGCGTCCCTAACTTGAAGACCGGTTCAGGGGGCTACTGACGGTGTCCTGGACTAGGGGGTACTCACCACGTTGTCTCCCGATCTGTTAGATTGGGCCGAGGACCCCCATGGCCGTATACTCATAGGCCAGTTTGGACAGTTGCCGCATACATGGAAGATTCCACAAGACTTGGTGATCAAGACAAGGACTCCACCCCACCGGCGTATTCAGCTAGGACTCTTGTTATCCTAGGCCTCTGGTGCATTATATAAACCGAGGCCAGGCTAGCCGATAGATAATATACATACAATCATACCATAGGCTAGCTTCTAGGGTTTAGCCTCTCTGATCTCGTGGTAGATCAACTCTTGTAATACTCATATCATCAAGAATAAATCAAGCAGGACATAGGGTTTTACCTCCATCAAGAGGGCCCGAACCTGGGTAAAACATCGTGTCCCCTGCCTCCTGTTACCATCCGCCTTAGACGCATAGTTCGGGACCCCCTACCTGAGATCCGCCAGTTTTGACACCGACATCGAGTTCATACCAGCTTTTCTCATCTCAGCCAGTCCATCATATATCGTCATAATTGCCTTTCACTTGCACGACCGAATAGTGTGAATAATAATAATAGTGCACGTGCATTGGACTAAGCTGGAATCTGCAAGCATTCAATAAACAGGAGAAGACAAGGCAATACGAGCTCTTCTGTCAGATAAACAATAATGCATATAAGAGCCTCCTCAACAATTTAATCATGGTCTTCTCGTATCGACCCCCAAAGAAAAGAAAAGAAATAAAACTATTTACACGGGAAAGCTCCCAACAAGCAAAAAAGAAGAATAGGAAATCTTTTTGGTTTTTCTTTTTAATTACTACTACAAGGATGGAAATTAAACTAATTAAAAGCTATGACTAATTTTTTTGGTTTTTCTTAAGGTTTATTAAACACACAAGAAGAAAGCATAAAAAAGGAAATAAACTTGCATGGATGGCACAATGAAAAAGTATGAGCACCGACATCTAGCAATGAGTGTGTGAACATAGATGTACTGTCGGTGGGAAATACGTACTCCCCCAAGCTTAGGCTTTTGGCCTAAGTTGGTCTATGGCCATGGCTGGCCTGGCGGATATCCATAATAGTAGTTGGGGTCGTACTGCGATGAGGAAGAAGAAGGCTCCAATTGCCACTGGCTGGCAATCATCTCCGGATCCCACTGGTAATTAGACTGTCATGAGGGATCAAATTGTGGGTCCGGCTCTGGCTCCTTGGCTGGTGCAGGGTTTCGGTAGGCTTGAATAGCCTTCAACGAAACAAGATACGTGCCTGAAGATAGATCAAACAAAGAAGCAGCAGGCAGGGTAATAGTCTCAGGGTGATGTTTATTAAAGAACAATTGATATTTAAGCTCTCCTGCTCTATTATTAACAATAAAATCATGTGCTACCATACTTTTATAATCTAGATAAATACGGGGCGGCACCTTTTCTTTCTTCTCAAAATGCCGAATAGGTATGTTAAAATGTGCAGCTTGGCGTGAAGCATAGATGCCTCCAAAGATAGGGCCTTTGGTACGGTTCAGACTTAACCGTTTGGCAATAATACCGCCCATACTAAAAGTGTTATCACTGTATAAACCTTGGAGCAAAATAATAATATCAGGGATAGTAAGGTTTCCACAGTTTTCGCGACCAATTAAGCAATGACTAGCAAATAATGCAAAGTAACGTAAAAACCGGAAAATGTATGCTAGTGATTCGTGCATCATAAACCTTCCTCGTTTCCCCTACAGTGATAGTATCAATAAATCCCTCCACATCATCATGATGTGGTTCTTTTGTCTTGCCCTCAAAAGGGACTAAACAAAATTGTCTTGAGTTTGTCACGACAGATGTCCTTGTGAAAGGACTTAGTCGTGGAGCCATCGCAACGGGT
Organism: Triticum urartu; assembly: GCF_003073215.2. Classification (NCBI taxonomy): domain Eukaryota; kingdom Viridiplantae; phylum Streptophyta; class Magnoliopsida; order Poales; family Poaceae; genus Triticum; species Triticum urartu. The sequence continues at coordinate 490,239,144 of NC_053027.1, read as the reverse complement.
TGGCTTAAAGGGGTTAAACCGGACAAGGGGACATGGGGAGTTTATACTAGTTCGGCCCCTTCGATGAAGGTAAAAGCCTATGTCTAGTTGTGATTGGTATTGTTGGGGTTTCGATGACCAGGGATTGAATCCGCTTTGACTGGTCCTCGAGTTGTTGTTTTCTGTCCTCAAACCGTGGTCGGGTCGTCCCTTTATATACACAGGTTGATGCCCACCGGTTTACAGAGTCCCGAGGCCGGATCATAGAGGTGTCCGGCTCGGTCTCTATTCCTCTAACTTACAATACAAGTTTACATGATAAAGTCAGTTTACATCTACAGGCTTTAATCCGTCTTTGGGCCTTGGGCCTTCTTAAAGTGCCAGTATCTTCTCATCCTCATGGGCTTCAATCTTCATGGAGCTAACCCAGCCACTCCTAGCCGGTTTACCTCCAGTAACCATATCCCCAACATTAGGCCCCAGATTGATTTGAACTTGTTCATGTCAATCTTCAATACTTAGAAAAATTCTTTCCCTGGCACCTTCGTATAAATCTGGTAAATCACCGTGACGTCATCCTTTAAATCCACAGTAAATCATTATGACATCATCTACCCGTTGAAGCCGAAGATACCCTTCATTAATGAACGTTCAACCCTCAAGGCGACATCCTTATTAACTATCCATTTCTAGCTCCTCGATTTACGCACCTATCGCTTATCGGTTCACCTTATAAATAGGACCACGGGCCCTTCTCTTTTCCCCTTCGTCTCCTTCACCTCTTCTTCCTCCTTGCGACATCTTTGTCCCTGAGCACCGCCGCCGCCACCGAGCTTTGCCTTCATCTCTCCGCCGGCCACTGCATCAACCTGGTTGCGCCAGAAAGCTGCGGCGCTCCTTCGTTGCTTCAATCAGTCTCTGTAAGTCTTTCCCTTTCCCCTTTGTAGATCTGTTTAGGGTTCCCTCATTCTTCGCAGTTCGTCGAAGTTCATCAGGGCTCCAGTACGGATCTTCCCTGTTCCTCCTTATCTATGGATAAAAAACTTCAAGCTTGATATATTGCTTGTAATGGTTTACCTTCCACTACCACAACATACCTTTTGTACGCGAAAAACTGATCTGAACCATTATGAACTACTTTGGGTCCAACCCTTTTAGGTCAAAATATTTTTGCTTTCCTGTATTTCAGTAGATCCAAAATTTCCATGTCCCCTTGTGGAACCTGTTTCACCTTACTTAGTCATTTTTACCTTGGATCTGTATCCTCTTTACCACATAGGCGGTTTACCTTTGTAAAAACAACCTATCACATACCATTAGTCCCCTGGTGAACCGGCAAGACCTATTTACCTCCGTTGTTATAATCCGGTTTAACAACATGTGTATACCTTTGTTCACATATTACCTTGTCATTCATTATTGTATCAGCCTCCGGTTTACGCAATCTTACATAGCTGTATATCTTTATTCTGTCGCACGTATCACCATGAATGATTTGTAAACCGGTATTTCCTTTTTAGCTGTTCGTTTGCATGGCCAAACAGTTTTATGCTTGCAACTGGGCTCCTTCCCGGGTTACCGAAGAACAGTTGAACGGAATGGTTAACATTGGCACTTTGCCCAAAAAGATTGAGATTCGGTGGCGGGTCCCAGGAATAGAGAATCCTCCTACCCCGAAACAAGGTGAGGTGGTGGTTTTTGTTGACCACATAGGCCGTGGTTTCAAACCGCCTGGGTCGAAGTCTTTCCGAGATGTTCTTGCCAGTTTCCAACTCCATCCTCAAGATATCGGACCCAACTCGGTGTCCAATCTATGCAACTTCCCAAGTCTTCTGTGAAGTGTACTTACAAGAAGAACCAACTGCTGAGCTGTTCCGAGACTTTTTTCATCTGAATCGGCGTACAAAGTTTGTAAATGGTCCAAACACTGAACTTGGTGTTGTCTCTGTTCAAAAGCGGAAAGAAGTTGAATTCCCTCATGCCAAACTGCATAGTCACCCTAAGGAATGGAACCAGACTTGGTTCTACTGCATAGATACCTCTCCTGAAGATGAGAACCCTCTTCCAGGCTATTGTGATCACCGGCTTTCCAACACTCATCCAATGCCGCAACGTTTAAGTTCTGTGGAACGGGCCAAATATGCCCCTCAATTCGCCAAGCTCCGGGCCTTTATGGCCAACGGTTTACCAGGCGTTGATTTTGTGCGTTGCTGGATATCTTGAAGCGTCTTGCCACTAAGTCGCCGCCCCGGTTTAATGTGTGAGTACATCGGTGAATTAGAAGACCCCCAACACCACATCAACATTCAGGTAACCGATGAAGAGGTCACTGAAGGTGTTAAGAAAATTTTGAATGAACCGGAATCAGTCTGTCGCCAAACTAGCTTGAACCCCTTCTACACTCAAAATAAACCGCCTGCTATAAGCACTATGCTTCCTTTTCATCTTTGATATTTTACATTGTTCAACTTGTAAACTTTCTTCTGTTTGTGTATAAACAGGGTGTGAAGGAGGACGGTTCAAGCTTCAACAATGATGATCTCCGAAGGCGGACAAAGGAGATGCGGCCAATAGCCAGCAAACTAGAAGAAGACACAAACTTATCTCATTTCCAGCCGGCTTACGACACTGAAGGGAAGAGACAGCCTGCCGAAATCCATGAAGTCGAAGAACTTGTGCCTCCAATCCATAAGCATACTTACACTCCTGACATTAACCCCTCCAGCCTTATCCATGAAGAAGCCGTGTTTCAAGCTTTAACCGGAATCGATTGGTCAACGGTTGATTCCCAGCGTCTGGGGAGGGATGAAGAAGAAGTGATTGCACCAAATGATCCTCAACCGTCAAGCTGTCCAGACGAAGCATCTCAAACCAGAAGCCGGTTTACCAGCTACTGTGTGCCACTGGTTTGAAACAATTATTCAATTGGAGCCGTTTTGAAGCTTCTTGTAATAGGATAGCAAAACCCCATTATCTGTCATGCCCTCGAGCATGTTTATGTTGCTTTGACATGCGGAAAACTTGTTTCACTTTTTTGGGATCTATTTATGCATAGCCCATGATAATTTGTGTTCCTAGATACAAGAACTTGAAAGTATCCTAGTGGTTTACCACTGGATGGGTCATGATGCCCAAAAATATACAATACTTGGATGGATAATCAAAGTTTGTATAAAAAAATAACATCTGCAACATACCTCATTGGCTGACCAACTGCTTGTATGGTAAAGGTGAAAACACCAATCCGGAGCATTGACAACTCCTGGCTCTCTTACCGTTGCATGTAGAAATCATATTGGGCTAAAAAGCCTTTGAGTTGTTTGTATAAGAATGGTGACATCTAGTCAAAACTAGACCGGAGCAGGGTGCTACCGGTTTAGAATCTGATCATGTACTAACAACTAAGCGTTGAAAGTCAAGACGGGTTGTAATGAACACCGGTTTGTCAAAAAATGTTTATAAATCCCTTATCATAAAAATAGCAAAAAGAAAAGAAATATGCAAGGCTTTTCATGGGCTGCCAGGCCACTGAGTTAAACCATTTTGCAAAGCCTTTTTAAGATGGACCTCAATCTTTAACCAATCACCGATTTAACTTTGATAAGTTCAGGGTCCATGGGATTGACTTGTCAAAGGTTCGATGGGTCATGCCAGGTTTACTTGGACGGAGTGACTTACTTAAAGAGGCAGGATAACCCGGGGTTTTAGGTGAATACACCTAGCTTCCAAGCCTGGCTTGATAGCCTATTACAAGGGTTAAAAACTCATTGTTCTTTGAGAAGCAAAGAGCCCCCAGGTAATATGTGAGCTGTGCTCGGTGGTTACCTGTGTTTGAGCTGTGCTTAATGCAACAAACTCTCTTTGGCTCCACATAATTTCCTTTTGGCTTAACGCCTATCAAGAGGTGTAGCTATGGTGTGACAACAACCAAGCCACCTAGTGATATCCCTTTGTAGTGTTAAACTGATCAAGAGGTGTAGCTAAGCCCCCTAGTGACATCCATTTGTGGTTTCAAACCGATCAAGAGGTGTAGCTATGGTGTGAGAACAACCAAGCCCCCTAGTGATATCCCTTTGTGGTTTCAAACCGATCAAGAGGTGTAGCTATGGTTCAGATACAACCAAGCCCCCTAGTGCTTTTCTTTATATCCGTGCAGCCGCAGAGGCCGGTTTAACAAAACTCCGCTTTATCAGTAGAAACTCTTGTAAGCTCACACATGATGTAAAAAGAGCAGAGACCCCGCTTTATTCGAGGCTCCGATTTATTATATAATATATACATTGTCATAAATATACATACGAAGAGCCTGTGGCTCAAGTATAGTAAGTTCGAAGAAGAGCTATATTCCACGACCGCTTGGTCTCCTCCTCCGATTTACGTGAGTCCTTGTTCTCTCGAACATCAATGAGGTAGTATGACCCGTTGTGCAGATTCTTGCTGACCACAAAAGGTCCTTCCCAAGGTGGGGATAATTTGTGCATATCAGTCTGATCCTGGATCAGGCGGAGCACTAGATCGCCCTCTTGAAAAGTTCTGGTCTTAACCCGGTGGCTGTGATAACGTCGAAGATCTTGTTGATAAATCACCGAACGTGCTGCTGCAAGATCACGCTCCTCATCTAATAGGTCCAGTGAATCCTGACGTGCCTTCTCATTATCAGCTTCAACATAAGCTGCCACACGGGGCGAGTCGTGATGGATGTCACTAGGAAGAACCGCATTTGCCCCATAAACCATGAAGAAAGGTGTGTAACGCGTAGATCTGTTAGGTGTGGTGTTGATGCTCCATAACACATAAGGTAATTCCTCCACCCAGCAACCCGGTGTCCACTTCAAGGGAACCATAAGCCGGGGTTTAATACCTCGCAAAATTTCTTGATTTGCCCTCTCCGCTTGACCATTAGATTGGGGGTGAGCCACCGATGCTATATCAAGCCGGATGTGCTCACATTGGCAAAATTCCTCCATCTCTCCCTTTGACAGATTAGTACCATTATCAGTTATAATACTGTGTGGAAAGCCAAACCGGAATATCACCTTTTTGATGAACTGAACAGCCGTGGCCGCATCACACTTACTGACTGGCTCTGCTTCCACCCATTTGGTGAACTTGTCAACTGCCACTAATAAGTGGGTCTTTTTGTCCTTGGATCGCTTGAAGGGTCCAACCATATCAAGCCCCCAAGTCACAAACGGCCAAGTTATTGGAATCATCCTCAACGCCTGAGCTAGAATATGAGCACGGCGTGCGAATTTTTGACAACCGTCACATCTTTTGACTAAATCCTCCGCATCAGTGTGAGCTGTTAACCAATAACAACCGTGGCGAAAAGCTTTAGCTACCAAAGACTTTGAACCGGCATGGTGACCACAATCCCCTTCATGGATTTCTCGCAAAATCTCACAACCCTCTTGAGGAGAGACACAACGCTGAATTGCTCCTGAGACGCTGTAACGATGTAACTCTCCGTTGATTATGGTCATCGACTTGGAACGCCGGATTATCTACCGGGCCGAGGTTTCATCCTCCGGTAAATCGCCCCAGTTCATGTAAGCCAGGTATGGGATTGTCCAATCCGGTATGACATGCAAAGCTGCCACCAATTGAGCCTCCGGATCAGGAATAGCCAACTCCTCCTCTGTTGGTACCTTGACCGACGGATTATGCAGCACGTCAAGGAAGACATTTGGTGGGACCGGTTTACACTGAGAACCAAGGAGGCTTAAAGTGTCTGCCGCTTCATTCTTTCGCCGGTCTATATGGTCAACTTGATAACCCTTGAAATGGCCAGCCACCATGTCTACCTCTCGTCAGTATGCCGCCATGAGTGGGTCTTTTGAATCCCAAGTGCCAGACACCTGTTGAGCCACCAGATCTGAGTCACCAAAGCACTTAACCCGGCTTAAGTTCACCTCCTTTGCCATCCGAAGATCATGGAGCAAGGCCTCGTATTAAGCTACATTGTTAGTACAAGGGAACATTAAATGGAGGACATAACAAAACTTGTCACCTCGTGGGGAAGTTAGTATGACTCCAGCCCCCGAGCCCTCCAATTCTCTGGATCCATCAAAGTGAATAGTCCAATACGTGTTATCTGGCTTTTCCTTTGGTGTCTGCAACTCTGTCCAATCATTGATGAAGTCCACGAGCGCTTGGGATTTAATTGTTGTGTGAGGTGTGTATTTGAGCCCGTGAGGTCCAAGCTCAATAGCCCATTTAGCAATCCGGCCAATTGCTTCTCCATTTTGAATGATATCTCCCAGAGGAGCTGAACTAACCACTGTGATAGGATGACCCTGAAAATAATGTTTGAGCTTCCGGCTTGCCATAAACACTCCATACACCAGCTTCTGCTAATGTGGATACCTCTGCTTTGATTCAATGAGCACCTCACTGATATAATAAACCGACCGTTGAACCAGATATTCCTTTCCAGCTTCCTTGCGCTCCACCACAATAGCCATGCTAACAGCTCGGGCATTAGCAGCCACATACAGCAATAACGGCTCTTTATCGATCGGGGCTGCAAGCACAGGCGGTTCAGCTAACTGCCTCTTCAGATCCTCAAACGCTTTATCAGCCACCTTGCTCCAGACAAAATCCTCTGTTTCCTTTAGCATCTGATATAAAGGAATAGCCTTCTCCCCAAGACGACTGATAAACTAGCTCAAAGCCACAATCCGGCCGACCAAACATTGAACGTCATTGATACACGCCGGTTTAGCCAAAGATTTAATTGCTGAGATTTTTTCCGAATTAGCCTCAATGCATCTGTTTGACACCAGAAAACCCAAGAGCTTGCCTGCCGGGACACTAAAGACACACTTTTCCGGATTGAGCATCATCTTGTAAACCCGGAGGTTGTCAAAGGTTTCTCTCAAATCATCTATCAATGTTTCCTCCTTCCTAGACTTTATCACAATATCATCTACATATGCATGAACATTGTGACCAATCTGCTTATGAAGACAATTCTGAACACAGCATTGATAAGTCGCCTGGGCACTCTTGAGCCCAAAAGGCATGGAGACATAGCAGAAGGCTCCAAAAGGAGTTATAAAAGTTGTCTTCTCCTGGTCCTTAACTGCCATTTTGATCTGATGATAACCAGAATAAGCGTCCATAAAACACAAACGGTCACAACCTGCCATAGCATCAATAATCTGATCAATACGAGGGAAGGCAAAGGGATCCATAGGGCAAGCCTTGTTCAAGTCTGTGTAATCTACACACATACGCTAGGTGTCGTTTTTCTTAAGAACCAGCACCGGATTAGCCAACCACTCCGGGTGAAAGACCTCCACAATAAACCCTGCGGCCAACAACCGAGCTACCTCTTCACCAATAGCCTTGCGCCTTTATTCATTGAAGCGGCGGAGAAATTGTCGGACCGTTTTAAACTTAGGATCAATGTTAAGTGTGTGCTCAGCGAGTTCCCTCGGTACATCTGGCATGTCAGAAGGTTTCCATGCAAAGATGTCCCGGTTCTCATAGATGAACTCGATGAGCGCACTTTCCTATTTGGGATCTAGGTTAGCGCTGATGCTGAACTGCTTGGATGAATCACCAGGAATGAAATCAACCATCTTAGTATCTGTGGCTGATTTAAATTTCAACGCTGGATCGTGTTCCGTAGTTGGCTTTTTCAAAGAGATCATATCTGCCGGATCAACCTTGCCTTCATAAAACTTCAGCTCCTCCGTGGCACAAACCGACTCAGCATAAGCCGCATCACCTTCCTTACATTCCAAAGCGATCTTCCTGCTCCCATGTACTGTGATGGTCCCCTTATGACCTGGCTTTTTAAGATGTAGATAAACATAACATGGCCTCGCCATGAACTTAGCAAAAGCCGGTCGCCTAAACAAAGCGTGATACGGACTTTGGATTTTTACCACCTCAAAAGTCAATGTTGCTAATCTTGAATCATGATCATCTCCAAAAGCCACCACTAAGGCTATCTTGCCCACTGGATATGCAGACTTACCAGGCACCACACCATGGAAAACGGTGTTTGACGGTTTAAGATTCTTATCTGTCAACCCCATACGACGGAAGGTATCATAATATAGAATGTTGATACTACTTCCCCCATCCATGAGTACCTTAGTGAACTTATATCCCCCAACTTGAGGGGCCACCACTAAGGCCAGATGACACGGATTGTCAACTCGGGGCGGGTGATCCTCTCTACTCCATAAAATGGGTTGCTCAGACCAGCGCAAATACTGAGGCACCGCCGGTTCAACAGAGTTTACCGCCCTCTTGTGAAGTGATACGTCTCCAACGTTTCTATAATTTTTGATTGCTCCATGCTATATTATCTACTGTTTTAGGAAATATTGGGCTTTATTATCCACTTTTATATTACTTTTGGGACTAACCTATTAACCGGAGGCCCAACCCAGATTTGGTGTTTTATGCCTATTTCAGTGTTTCGAAGGAAAGGAATATCAGACGGAGTCGAAACAGAAGAAAATCAACTATAGAAGTTATTTTTGGAAGGAAACACACCTGATGGACTTGGACCCCGCGTCAGAAGATACGGGAGCTGCCCACGAGGGTGGGGGCACCCCCCTAGGGCGCGTCCCCCTGCCACATGGGGCCCCCGTGGCTCCCCTGACGTGCTTCTTCTACCTATATAACTCCATATACCCTAAAACTTCCAGAAGGCAACATTGATCGGGAGTTCCGCCGCCAGAAGCCTCCGTAGCCACCAAAAACCAATCGAGACCCTGTTTCGGCACCCTGTCGGAGGGAGGGACCCTCATCGGTGGCCATCTTCATCATCTCGGTGATCTCCATGACGAGGAGGGAGTAGTTCTCCCTCGGGGCAGAGGGTATGTACCAGTAGCCATGTGTTTGATATCTCTCTCTCTCGTGTTCTTGAGATGATACGATCTTGATGTATCGCGAGCTTTGCTACTATATTTGGATCCTATGATGTTTCTTCCCCCCCTCTTCTCTCTTGTAATGAATCGGGTTTCCCCTTTGAAGTAATCTTATCGGATTGAGTCTTTAAAGACTTGAGAACACTTGATGTATGTCTTACCGTGGATATCTGTGGTGACAATGGGATACCACGTGCCACTTGATGTATGTTTTGGTGACCAACTTGCAGGTTTCGTGACATTGGGAACCTATGCATAGGGGTTGGCACACGTTTTCGTCGTGATTCTCCGGTGAACTTTGGGGCACTCTTTGAGGTCCTTTGTGTTGGTTGAATAGATGAATCTGAGATTGTGTGGTGCATATCATATAATCATACCCACGGATACTTGAGGTGACATTGGAGTATCTAGGTGACATTAGGGTTTTGGTTGATTTGTATCTTAAGGTGTTATTCTAGTACGAACTCTAGGGCTGTTTGTGACACTTATAGGAATAGCCCAACGGATTGATTGGAAAGAATAACTTTGAGGTGGTTTCGTACCCTACCATAATCTCTTCGTTCGTTCTCCACTATTGGTGACTTTGGAGTGACTCTTTGTTGCATGTTGAGGGATAGTTTTATGATCCAATTATGATAGTATTGTTTAGAGGACTTACACTAGTGAAAGTATGAACCCTAGGCCTTGTTTCCTATCATTGCAATACCGTTTACGCTCACTTTTATCATTCGTTACCTTGCTGTTTTTATAATTTCAGTACAAATACCTTTATCTACCATCCATATTGCACTTGCATCACCGTCTCTTCGCCGAACTAGTGCACCTATACAATTTACCATTGTATTGGGTGTGTTGGCGACACAAGAGACTCTTTGTTATTTGGTTGCAGGGTTGCTTGAGAGAGACCATCTTCATCCTACGCCTCCTATGGATTGATAAACCTTAGGTCATCCACTTGAGGGAAATTTGCTACTGTCCTACAAACCTCCGCACTTGGAGGCCCAACAACGTCTACAAGAAGACGGTTGTGTAGTAGACATCAAGGTCTTTTCTGGCGCCGTTGCCGGGGAGGTGAGTGCTTGAAGGTATATCTTTAGATCTTGCAATCAAGTCTTTTAGTTTCTTGTTTTATCACTAGTTTAGTTTATAAAAGAAAACTACAAAAAAATGGAATTGAGTTTGTCTCATACGCTTCATCTTTTTAATATCTTTCGTGAGTATGATGGAAAGGATAATTGTGCTCAAGTGCTAGAAGAAGAGATCTCTAAAATGTTTGGCACTAAATATTTGAATGATGAGCATGATTGCAATGTTGTTAGTATGAATTCTTTGAATATCCATGATGCTAATGATGATTGCACTAGTTATGATGAAAATACCTCCTATAAACATGTCAATTTTTGTGGAGTAGACTGGGTTTGCAAGTACACACCAAATAGGGAAGATAGATATTGCAAGAGGCATAAGTACTTAGAAACCAAATTGTTGCAAGAAGAGCTAGATGAATGTGCTGAAAATTTAAGATATCTTACCCATACTTGCGAACTTTGCAATGAACATGCTCATTTAAATATCAAATGCAAATTGTTTCATGACCGTATTGTGTCCAAAAATTGTGATGACTTGATTTCCCTTGCACATCATAATGAACTTAGTTTTATCTTGGGTTATGAAGAAATGAAATGTATAACTGAGGGTATTCCAAAATTTAATCTCGATAAACTTCTTGGTTTTGATCTAGAGAAGATTTAATGTATTGTGCGGTGAATTGCATTGATAATCCTTATATTGCCAACTACATAAAGAAAAGAAAACAATTAGAAGATGAAGAGAATACTAATGAAAGGGAAGAGACTTCCCAATATCCTCCTATTATTTCTTATGATGAATCAGGCACAAGGAGGAGCTTCCTATTCAACCAATCTCATTAATAAGGAGCTCCAAAAAGAGGATTGAACCAACACATGATGTGGTGAAGAAGAAGAAAAGAAAAAGGAAGAGAGGTAAAAAGGTATCTCTCCCAAATAAAGTTGCTCCTATTACTATTGTGCCTCATGAAAATATAATTGTGGAAGATAATTATACTTCTTATGATCTTGAAAATCTTTTTGGCACTTGCTTGGAAGAATATAATAATTGCTATACTATTGGTGCTATCCATGCTATTAATGATGAGAGTGATTATGCTTATGATACGAAAAGGCCCAAGCTTGGGGAAGCTATGTTTGATGAGGATGACATATTTGAGAATATATTTGCTGCAATTAATGTTTGTCCCCAGCTTGGGGATGCTTCCTTAATGATGATACTTTTAGCCTTCCATGTTTAGATATGCAAAGTGATTATGATGAGAACAAAGTTGCTACATATGATGATTATTGTGATGAAACTTATGCTATAAAAAGTAGTGATGATTATATTTATAAAACTTGTCATGACTATGATTCCCCCTTCTCTGAACATTACTCTTTTAATATAGAAACAATTTATAGTATTTGAGTTTCCTATGATACTCCCACTATTCTGAATGAGAAGAATTTTGCCTATGTGGAGAGTAATAAAATTTCTATGCTTATAGATCATGAAAAGAATGATTTAGGTGCTGGTTATATTGTTGAATTCATTCATGATGCTACTGAAAATTATTATGAGGGAGGAACATATGCTTGTAGGAGTTGCAATAATATCAAGTTTCCTCTCTATGTGCTTAAAGTTTTGAAGTTGTGCTTGTTTTACCTTCCTATGCAAGTTGATTCTTGTTCCCACAAGTTGTTTTCTCACAAAATCCCTATGCATATGAAGTATGTTAGACTTAAATGTGCTAGTCATATTCTTCATGATGCTCTCTTTATGTTTCAATTCTTATCCTTCATGTGAGCATCATTGAAATCATCATGCCTAGCTAAGGGCATTAAACGATAGCGCTTGTTGGGAGGCAAACCAACTTCATTTTTGTTCCTTGCTTTTTGTTCCTGTTTAGTAATAAATAATTCATCTAGCCTAAGCTTAGATGTGGTTTTATGCTTTTAATTAGTGTTTGTGCCAAGTAGAACCTTTGGGAAGACTTGGGGAAAGTCTTGTTGATCATGCTGTCAAAAACAGAAACTTTAGCGCTCTCGAGAAATGCTGCCATTTTTATTTGATTAGTGCTATTTAGTTAATTATTTTTGCAGATTATTAATAGATAAATTCCCCAGGTCCAGAATTTTATTTTAGAATTTTTGGGGTTCGATAAGTATACGTTTGATCCAGATTACTACAGACTGTTCTGTTTTTGACAGATTTTGTTTTTCATGTGTTGTTTACTTATTTTGATGAACCTATGGCTAGTAAAATAGTTTATAAACCATAGAGAAGTTGGAATACATTAGGTTTAACACCAATATAAATAATGAATGATTTCATTACAGTACCTTGAAGTGGTGATTTATCTTCTTATGCTAACGGAGCTTACGAGTTTTCTGTTAAGTTTTGTGTTGTGAAGTTTTCAAGTTTTGGGTAAGGATTCGATGGACTATGGAATAAGGATTGGCAAGAGCCTAAGCTTGGGGATACCCAAGGCACCCCCAAGGTAATATTCAAGTACAACCAAGAGCCTAAGCTTGGGGATGCCCCGGAAGGCATCCCCTCTTTCGTCTTCGTTCATTGGTAACTTTACTTGGAGCTATATTTTTATTCGCCACATGATATGTGTTTTTCTTGGAGCGTCATTTTATTTTCTTTAGCCTTGCTTGATGTTTGAATAAAATACCAAGATCTGAAATTATTAAATGTTAGAGAGTCTTCACATAGTTGCATAATTATTCAACTACTCATTGATCTTCACTTATATCTTCGAGAGTAGTTTGTCGTTTGCTCTAGTGCTTCACTTATATCTTTTAGAGCATGGTGGTAGTTTTATATGAAATATCAAGATTCACTTATATTATTTTGAGAGTCTTAAATAGCATGGTAATTTTCTTAAAATCCTAATATGCTAGGTATTCAAGAATAATAACATTCTCTTATGAGTGTGTTGAATACTATGAGAAGTTTGATACTTGATAATTGTTTTGAGATATGAGGATGGTAATATTAGAGTCATGCTAGTTGAGTAGTTGTGAATTTGAGAAATGCTTGTGTTGAAGTTTGTGATTCCTGTAGCATGCACGTATGGTGAACCGTTATGTGACAAAGTCGGAGCATGATTTATTTATTGATTGTCTTCCTTATGAGTGGCGATCGGGGACAAGCGATGGTCTTTTCCTACCAATCTATCCCCCTAGGAGCATGCGCGTAGTACTTTGTTTCGATAACTAACAGATTTTTGCAATAAGTATGTGAGTTCTTTATGACTAATGTTGAGTCCATGGATTATACGCACTCTCACCCTTCCATCCTTGCTAGCCTCTTTGGTACCGTGCATTGCCCTTTCTCACATTGAGAGTTGGCGCAAACTTCGCCGGTGCATCCAAACCCCGTGATATGATACACTCTTTCACACATAAACCTCCTTATATCTTCCTCAAAATAGCCACCATACCTACCTATTATGGCATTTCCATAGCCATTCCGAGATATATTTCCATGCAACTTTCCATCATTCCGTTCATCATGACACATTCATTATTGTCATATTGCTTAGCATGATCATGTAGTTCACATAGTATTTGTGGCAAAGCCACCATTCATAATTCTTTCATACATGTCACTCTTGGTCCATTGCATATCCCGGTACACCACCGAAGGCATTCATATAGAGTCATCTTTTGTTCTAGTATCGAGTTGTAATCATTGAGTTGTAAATAAATAGAAGTGTGATGATCATCATTTTCTAGAGCATTGTCCCAAGTGAGGAATTAAAAAAAAAGAGAAAGGCCATAAAAAAGAGAAGGCCCAAAAAATGAGAGAAAAAGAGAGAAGGGACAATGTTACTATCCTTTGCCACACTTGTGCTTCAAAGTAGCACCATAATCTTCATGTTTGAGAGTCTCTTGTTTTGTCACTTTCATATACTAGTGGGAATTTTTCATTATAGAACTTGGCTTGTATATTCCAACAATGGGCCTCCTCAAGTGCCCTAGGTCTTCGTGAGCAAGCAATTTGGATGCACACCCACTAGTTTCTTTTGTTGAGCTTTCATACATTTATAGGTCTAGTGCATCTGTTGCATGGCAATCCCTACTCCTTGCATTAACAAGCGAGTTGGATGCACACCCACTAGTTTCTTTTGTTGAGCTTTCATACATTTATAGCTCTAGTGCATCCGTTGCATGGCAATCCCTACTCACTCACATTGATATCTATTGATGGGCATCTCCATAGCCCGTTTATACGCCTAGTCGATGTGAGACTATCTTCTCCCTTTTTTCCTCTCCACAACCACCATTCTATTCCACCTATAGTGCTACATGTCCATGGCTCACGCTCATCTATTGCGCGAAGATTGAAATTTTTTGAGAACATTAAAAGTATGAAACAATTGCTTAGCTTGTCATCGGGGTTGTGCATGATTTAAATATTTTGTGTGGTAAAGATGGAGCATAGCCAGACTATATGATTTTGTAGGGATAGCTCTCTTTGGCCATGTTATTTTGAGAAGACATGATTGCTTAGTTAGTATGCTTGAAGTATTATTATTTTTATGTCAATATGAACTTTTGTCTTGAATCTTTTGGATCTGAATATTCATATCACAAGTAAGAAGAATTACATTGAAATTATGCCAACTAGCATTCCACATCAAAAATTATCTTTTTATCATTTACCTACTCGAGGACGAGCAGGAATTAAGCTTGGGGATGCTTGATACGTCTCCAACGTATCTATAATTTTTGATTGCTCCATGCTATATTATCTACTGTTTTAGGCAATATTGGGCTTTATTATCCACTTTTATATTACTTTTGGGACTAACCTATTAACCGGAGGCCCAGCCCAGATTTGCTGTTTTATGCCTATTTCAGTGTTTCGAAGAGAAGGAATATCAGACGGAGTCGAAACGGAACGAAATCAACTAGAGAAGTTATTTTTGGAAGGAAACACACCTGATGGACTTGGACCCCACGTCAGAAGATACGGGAGCTGCCCACGAGGGTGGGGGCGCCCCCCCTAGGGCGCGCCCCCTGCCTCGTGGGGCCCCCGTGGCTCCCCTGACGTGCTTCTTCTGCCTATATAACTCCATATACCCTAAAACTTCCAAAAGGCAACATAGATCGGGAGTTCCGCCGCCAGAAGCCTCCGTAGCCTCCAAAAACCGATCGGGACCCTATTCCGGCACCCTGCCGGAGGGGGGGACCCTCACTGGTGGCCATCTTCATCATCCTGGTGATCTCCATGACGAGGAGGGAGTAGTTATCCCTCGGGGCTGTGGGTATGTACCAGTAGCTATGTGTTTGATCTCTCTCGCTCGTGTTCTTGAGATGATACAATCTTGATGTATCGCGAGCTTTGCTATTATATTTGGATCCTATGATGTTTCTTCCCCCCTCTTCTCTCTTGTAATGAATCGGGTTTCCCCTTTGAAGTAATCTTATCGGATTGAGTCTTTAAAGACTTGAGAACACTTGATGTATGTCTTGCGCGTGGATATCTGTGGTGACAATGGGATACCACGTGCCACTTGATGTATGTTTTGGTGACGAACTTGCGGGTTTCGTGACATTGGGAACCTATGCATAGGGGTTGGCACACGTTTTCATCATGATTCTCCGGTAGAACTTTGGGGCACTCTTTGAGGTCCTTTGTGTTGGTTGAATAGATGAATCTGAGATTGTATGATGCATATCGTATAATCATACCCACGGATACTTGAGGTGACATTGGAATATCTAGGTGACATTAGGGTTTTGGTTGATTTGTATCTTAAGGTGTTATTCTAGTACGAACTCTAGGGCTGTTTGTGACACTTATAGGAATAGCCCAACGGAGTGATTGGAAAGAATAACTTTGAGGTGGTTTCGTACCCTGCCATAATCTCTTCATTCGTTTTCCGCTATTAGTGACTTTGGAGTGACTCTTTGTTGCATGTTGAGGGATAGTTTTATGATCCAATTACGATAGTATTATTGAGAGGGCTTACACTAGTGAAAGTATGAACCCTAGGCATTGTTTCCTATCATTGCAGTACCGTTTATGCTCACTTTTATCATTCGTTACCTTGCTGTTTTTATAATTTCAGATTACAAATACCTTTATCTACCATCCATATTGCACTTGCATCACCGTATCTTCGCTGAACTAGTGCACCTATACAATTTACAATTGTATTGGGTGTTGGGGACACAAGAGACTCTTTGTTATTTGGTTGCAGGGTTGCTTGAGAGAGACCATCTTTATCCTACGCCTCCTACGGATTGATAAACCTTAGGTCATCCACTTGAGGGAAATTTGCTACTGTCCTACAAACCTCCGCACTTGGAGGCCCAACAACGTCTACAAGAAGAAGGTTGTGTAGTAGACATCATGAAGCTTCTGATCACGCTTACACAAGCTAGTGGTGAAGACATGATATTGCCCACTATTTAACTGCTTAGGATTGCTCTGATAACCCGACTGCTGCTGCTGGTTCCCCTAATGGTTGTAACCTCCCTTTTTTCCCTGGTTCCCTTGATTGTTGTGTCCGATTTGATTGCCCTGAAATCCTGAACCGGAGCTGCCTCCTCCGTAACCCGACCCATGGAAACCACCTCTTGAACCGCCGGGCGGGCCATTATTGTACTGAAACATATTGGAGTTCTTGAAATCTCGCATGATATAACAATCTTTCCAAAGATGCGATGATGGCTTCTCCTTTGATCCATGCTTCAGACAGGGTTGATTTAGCAGGCGCTCCAAATTGGGGCCTGAACCTCCGCCCCTCTGGGGCTGCTTGCCCTTACGGCGCTGACCATTCTCCTGAGCATTGGTGTTAGCCACAAAGTCCAAACTGTTGTCGGCCTTGCGCTTACCATTATTCTCGTGGCCTATCGGATTATGCTGCTGACCCTTGGTGTTGCCGTTCTTTTTCCCTTTCCCCGGTTTGTCCGCCTCCGAGTCAGGGTCTTTGGTATTATCTAAATCGGCGTACTTAACCAAAGCGGCCATAAGCGTTGACATATCATTGCAGTGGTGTTTGAGCCTTCCTAACTTCTGTTTGAGCGGCAGAAAACGGTAATTGCCCGCCAACGTTAGCACTGCGGTATCTGCATTGATACGATCCGATGAATGCAAGATAGCTGAAACCCGCTTTACCCAATGGGTCATGGACTCCCCATCCTCTTGGACACAAGCGGCCAAATCCACAATCGACATGCACTGCTTACAAGTATCTTTGAAGTTCTGGATAAACCGGTGCTTCAATTCGGCCCATGATCCAACAGAGTTAGTTGGTAAGCTCTTCAACCAAGTACGAGATGTTCCTTCCAACATCATGGTGAAGTATTTAGCACATACTGCTTCATCCACATCTAACATCTCCATTGCCATCTCATAGCTTTCAACCCATGCCTCTGGTTGCAGATCGGCGGTGTAATTGGGTACCTTAGAAGGTCTCTTGAAATGATTGGGAAGTCGCACATTACGCAAAGTGGGGGTGAGACACGGCACCCCTAAGGAACTGAATACCACACCTGGCTCTACTGAAGTGGTAGGGTGAACCGGAGTAGGTTGACGGGCTCCATGCAGAGCTGCTAACTCGGCTTTTCGACGTGCACGACCATGATCCACCACATCCTGCGCATTAGCACCTCCTCCTGCCGGGTTGTGCCTTCGCGGCACGTTACGGCGACGTGCACTGCTTGACATGGCCGGTTCGTCCTCAACGTGCCTGTTGTAGCTCCGGCTTGGACGGGGGGTGGAATGAATACTCTCACGACTATGCGAATAAGCCTGCTGCTGGTTTAGAGCTGTTTGAAGGAGATCTCTGGCCCGTCGTGCCTCAATCACAACTGGTGATTCGCCGTCGGTTGGGAGGGCTGCCAACCATGAAGCGGCGGCCACAATGTTGTCCAACGGGTTGGAGTAATTCCCGGGGGGTGTTGGAACATGCTGTGGTACAATGTTGTTCTGACGAGGCGGGTCCATCGTGCGCGGCTGAACCGGCGCTCCTGTTCCTGGTGCCTCCGTCCAGTTTAATATTGGCTGGTTACTAGTTCCTGCTCCTGGCGTGTTGAAAAGATTTCTTGGCTCATAACTCGGTGGGAGATGCGACCGATATCTTATTCTCATGACTTCCTCTGAAGCATTCTGATCCAGCCTAAGTCGGTAGGCCTGGGCTTCCAACTCGGCCCGTTCTATAGCCATCCTAGCGTTCTCTACCGCCAGGTCCACTTTAGCCTGAGTTATCTGATCTTTCACCTTTGCGATCTCCGCTTTAGCCTGAGTTATCTGATCTTTCACCTTTGCGATCTCCATGTTGTGCTGATCCCGGGCTGCTGCGTCCACCTCCGCGGCCATCAATGCTGCCAAGGCGTCGAACAAGTCAGATAGAACTTGAGCCGGAGGTGGCGCAGAGCTCCCTGCCCCCGCCGGCGTAGCTGTTGCTGAACCGGAGAGTATTGCTGCGGCGGTTGATGAGTGGGGCGCTGATTGTGTACCGGCCATGAAGATAGCGGCCCGGTTTGGCAGATCAGGGGAGTCCGGAATACTGTTGCCCTCGGAACCTCCAATAATCCGGCCATCCTGCAGCTAATAAAGCGATTCGGTTTCTCCAGAAGACTCGTCGTCGGAGCCGACAACTGTTTCTCCATCGGATGCCGGTCCATCCTCATATTCTGCTCCATGGATGACACCTAGGAAAACATGCTTTGCCCTGGGCTGAACCGGAGAAGGGTTTGCACGCTGAGCCATCTCGATGATGTCGGTGCAGGTGTCCGGCTCAGGGCCCGGTTCGCCAATCTTGCCGACGAAGACGTGAATCCCACCAAAGGGGACCTGGTACCCGTATTCGATTGAATCGGCCTCGGGGCCCCATCCCGCGTTGTCGATGTAGAGCTTGCCGCGACGACTCTTCGTCATCCGGCCCACAGCGTATCCCTTGAGTCCATCAAAGCTGCCCTTTAAGAACTCGAAACCATCGTGTGATAGCCCCACGGTGGGCGCCAACTGTCATGGGTTTGTCACGGTAGATGTCGTTGTGAAAGGACTTAGTCGTGGAGCCATCGCAACGGGTTAGCTTAAAGGGGTTAAACCGGACAAGGGGACACGGGGAGTTTATACTAGTTCGGCCCTTTCGATGAAGGTAAAATCCTACGTCTAGTTGTGATTGGTATTGCTGGGGTTTCGATGACCAGGGAGTGAATCCGCTTTGACTGGTCCTCGAGTTGTTGTTTTCTGTACTCAAACCGTGGCCGGGTCGTCCCTTTATATACACAGGTTGACGCCCACCAGTTTACAGAGTCTCGAGGCCGGATCATAGAGGTGTTCGGCTCAGTCTCTATTCCTCTAACTTACAATACAAGTTTACATGATAAAGTCGGTTTACATCTACAGGCTTTAATCCGTCTTTAGGCCTTGGGCCTTCTTAAAGCGCTAGTATCTTCTCATCCTCATGGGCTTCAATCTTCATGGAGCTAACCCGGCCACTCCTAGCCGGTTTACCTCCAGTAACCATATCCCCAACAAAATCCGACAAAAATCATAAAGTAACATCTCCTTATGCTCAGCATATAAATGAAACTCCACCGTAGGTGGTGAGTTCCTAGAAAGAAAATGAAAGTTTTGCACAAAGGTATTTGTGAGTAAGAGATACTGATCGCATTGGTCGTGGAGGAAAGCAGTGAGGCATGCATTATGAGCCAATTCATGGAAGTCTTCATAAATCCTGCCTGCTCTCAAGAAATCCTCAGAAGGCCATTCACACGCCCGAACCTCCGCAGTGCGCGGCAAATTATACTTACGCTTCGGTGGCTTTTCCTTCGAGCTTTGGCTCGATGAGCCCCTCAATAGTCTCCTCATCATTTTCTGAAAAATTCTGAAATTTTTAGTAACTTCAAAATAAAAGTAAACCAAACTCAATAATATTGATAGCAACTACTCCTACAGTTGCCTAGGGCCTATATCATGCATCAAAACTACTTTTGACCATATAAATTTGACATGCAAGCTCAAGAACAGGGTCACCTAAGCAGCAAAAATTTGCAATGAATAAAGCACTAGAACAAAAACTAATTGGATTAATGGAGGAGTCACATACCAAGGAACAATCTCCCCAAGCAGTTTTGTGAGAGGTGCTTTGAGCAAGGAGATCGAAAATGCCAGCAAGATGAGCTAGAACTCGTGCTTGAGCTGGATATTCGGTTTTGTGGGAGTAAGATGAAGTATGTGGGTGCATGAATAAGTGGAGGAGGGCCACCATGGGCCCACGAGGCAGGGAGCGCGCCCTACAGGGGTGGGCGCGCCCTCCACCCTCGTGGGCAGGTGGTTGACCCCCCTGGTGTGTTCTCAGTTCCATAAATCCTCAAATATTCTAGAAAAAATCATATTTAAATTTCAGGGCAATTGGAGAACTTTTATTTTTGAGGTATTTTTATATTGCACGGATAATTAGATAACAGACAGAAAAATAGTTATTTTTATTTTATTTAATATAAATAACAGAAAGTAAAAGTGGGGTACAGAAGGTTGTGCCTTCTAGTTTCATCCATCTCATGATCATCAAAAGGAATCCTCTAACAAGGTTGATCAAGTCTTGTTAACGTACTCATTCCGAATAACATGGAACCGGAGAAATTTCGAATAACACTATGTTACCTCAACGGGGATATGCACGTCCCCAATAATAAGAATACCATATTTCTTCTTGATAGTAGGAAGAGGAAATTCAAAACCTCCAAATATAATTGATGGAATTTTTCCAATAGAGTTGATACTATGAACTTGAGGTTGTTTCCTCGGAAAGTGTACCGTATGCTCATTACCATTAACATGAAAAGTGACATTGCCATTAGTGCAATCAATAACAGTCCCTGCAGTATTCAAAAAGGGTCTTCCAAGAATAATAGACATACCATCGTCCTCGGGGATATCAAGAATAACAAAGTCCGTTAAAATAGTAACGTTTGCAACTACAATAGGCACATCCTTACAAATACCAACAGGTATAGCAGTTGATTTATCAGCCATTTGCAAAGATATTTCAGTAGGTGTCAACTTATTCAAATCAAGTCTATGATATAAAGAGAGAGTCATAACACTAACACCGGCTCCAAGGTCACATAAAGCAATTTTAACATAGTTTCTTTTAATAGAGCATGGTATAGTGGGTACACCGGGATCTCCAAGTTTCTTTGGTATTCCACCCTTAAAAGTATAATTAGCATTTAGCAAGCATGGTGGAAATTTCAGCTTCCGGTATCTTTCTTTAATTTGTAATGATATCTTTCATGTACTTAGCATAAGGATTGGTTTTGAGCATATCAGTTAATCGCATACGCAAAAAGATAGGTCTAATCATTTTAGCAAAGCGCTTGAAATCCTCATCATCCCTTTTGTTGGATGGTTTGGGAGGAAAAGGCATGGGTTTTTGAACCCATGGTTCTCTTTATTTACCATGTTTCCTAGCAACAAAGTCTTTCTTATCATAACTTTGATTCTTTGATTGTGGGTTATCATGATCAACAGCAGGTTCAATTTCTATGTCATTATCATTACTAGGTTGAGCATCATTATGAACATTATTATTAGCATTATCACTAGTTTCAGGTTCATTACCAGATTGAGTTTCAGCATCAGAAATAGAAATATCATTTGGATTCTTAGGTGTTTCAACAATAGGATCACTAGAAGCATGCAAAGTCTTATCATTTTTCTTTTTCTTCTTTTTAGAAGAACTAGGTGCATCTATATTATTTCTCTGAGAATCTTGCTCAATTATCTTAGGGTGGCCTTTAGGATACAAAGGCTCCTGAGTCATTCTACTAGTTCTAGTAGCCACTCTAACAGCATAATCATTATCTTTACTATTCAATTCATTGAGCAAATCATTTTGAGATTTAAGTACTTGTTCTACTTGAGTGGTAACCATAGAAGGATGTTTACTAATAAGTTTAAGTTCACCTTTAACATTAGCCATATAATCACCCAAGTGTTCAAGCATATTTGAATTGTATTTCAATTGTCTACCAAAATAAGCATTAAAATCTTCTTGCTTAGCCATAAATTTATCAAACTCATCTAAGCATGGGCTAGCAAATTTAGTAAATGAGATTTCAGCTTTATCATATCTATAGAGAGAATTTACCTTTACTATGTGTGTCGGGTTATCAAGACCATGAGTTTCTTCAATAGGTAAAGGATTAAGATTATATGTTTCTTCAACATGCGGTAAATTAAGACCATGTATTTCTTCAATAGGAGGTAAATTCTTAACGTCTTCAGCTTTAATACCTTTTTCTTTCATAGATTTCTTTGCCTCTTGCATATCTTCAGGACTGAGAAATAGAATACCCCTCTTCTTTGGAGTTGGTTTAGGAATAGGCTCGGGAATTGGCTCCGGAGGTGTTCAATTATTTTCATTTGTCAACATATTATTCAATAGAATTTCACCTTCATCCGGTGTTCTTTCCCTGAAAATAGAACCAGCACAACTATCCAGGTAATCTCTGGAGGCATCGGTTAGTCCATTATAAAAGATATCAAGTATTTCATTTTTCTTAAGAGGATGATCAGGCAAAGCATTAAGTAATTGGAGAAGCCTCCCCCAAGCTTGTGGGAGACTCTCTTCTTCAATTTGCACAAAATTATATATATCCCTTAAAGCAGCTTGCTTCTTATGAGCGGGGAAATATTTAGCAGAGAAGTAATAAATCATATCCTGGGGACTACGCACACAACCAGGATCAAGAGAATTAAACCATATATTAACATCACCCTTTAATGAGAACGGAAATATTTTGAGGATATAAAAGTAACGAGTTCTCTCATCTTTAGTAAACAGGGTAGCTATATCATTTAATTTAGTAAGATGTGCCACAACAGTTTCAGATTCATAACCATGAAAAGGATCAGATTCAACTAAATTAATTATATCAGGATCAATAGAGAATTCATAATCCTTATCAGTAACAAAGATAGGTGAAGTAGCAAAAGCAGGGTCAGTTTCATTCTAGCATTTAAAGATTGCTTACTCCATTTAGCTAATAATCTTTTGAGTTCAGTTCTATTTTGGTACGGTAAAATAGCTAAAGAAGCTTCTTGATCAAAAACATAGCCCTTAGGAATAACAAGTGGTTCTTCATCATCACTTCCATCAGTATCATCAGATTCAATATTTTCAATCTCTCTAGCCCTAGCAAGTTGTTCATCAAGAAAATCACTAAGTGGCACAGTAGTATTAGGCATAGAGGTAGTTTCATCATAAGTATCATGCATAGCAGAAGTGGCATCATCAATAACATGCGACATATCAGAACGAATAGCAGAAGCAGGTGTAGGTGTCGCAAGCTTACTCATAACAGAAGGTGAATCAAGTGCAGAGCTAGATGGCGGTTCCTTACCTCCCCTCGTAGTTGAGGGATAGATCTTGATTTTTGGATCTCTCAAGTTCTTCATACTGATAAGCAGATATATATCCCAAGTGACTCAAAGAATAGAGCTATGATCCCCGGCAACGGCGCCAGAAAATAGTCTTGATAACCCACAAGTATAGGGGATCGCAACAGTTTTCGAGGGTAGAGTATTCAACCCAAATTTATGGAACGGGAAAGTAAATAAGCGGAGAACAATATATGGAAAGCTCGTAGGCAATGGATCAGTGATGGAGAATTATGTCGGATGCGGTTCATCATGTAACAGTCATAACTTAGGGTGACACAGAACTAGCTCCAGTTCATTGATATAATGTAGGCATGTATTCCGAACATAGTCATACGTGCTTATGGAAAAGAACTTGCATGACATCTTTTGTCCTACCCTCCCGTGGCAGCGGGGTCCTTACGGAAACTAAGGGATATTAAGGCCACCTTTTAATAGAGAACCGAAACAAAGCATTAACACATAGTAAATACATGAACTCCTCAAACTACGGTCATCACCGGTAAGTATCCCGATTATTGTCACTTCGGGGTTAACAGATCATAACACATAATAGGTGACTATAGACTTGCAAGATAGGATCAAGAACTCACATATATTCATGAAAACATAATAGGCTCAGATCTGAAATCATGGCACTCAGGCCCTAGTGACAAGCATTAAGCATAGCAAAGTCATAGCAACATCAATCTCAGTGGATACTATGGATCAAACCCTAATGAAACTAACTCGATTTGATAGATCCCATCCAACCCATCACCGTCCAGCAAGCCTACGATGGAATTACTCACGCACGGCGGTGAGCATCATGAAATTGGTGATGGAGGATGGTTGATGATGATGATGGCGATGGATTCCCCTCTCCGGAGCCTCAAACGGACTCCAGATCAGCCCTCCCGAGAGGTTTTAGGGCTTGGCGGCGGCTCCG
Source organism: Triticum urartu (assembly GCF_003073215.2). NCBI lineage: Eukaryota > Viridiplantae > Streptophyta > Magnoliopsida > Poales > Poaceae > Triticum > Triticum urartu. Next base: position 490,214,856 of record NC_053027.1, on the reverse strand, counting down.
TATCGTAAAACGCGATGATTTCTTCTCTCTGATTTTTTTGTCATCGAAACTCAATATATGGAGGTGGAGTTGGAGTCGGAGAGGCAACAGGGGGCCCATGAGGTAGGACCCCCACCCTCATGGCAAGGTGGTGGGCCCCCTGGACTTCATCTTTTGCAGGTATTTTTCTTATTTTCAGAAAAGTGGCTCCGTGAAGTTTCAGGTTATTTCGAGAACGTTTGCTCCTGCACATAAATAACACCATGGTAATTCTGCTGAAAACAGCGTCAGTCCGGGTTAGTTCCATTCAAATCATGCAACTTAGAGTCCAAAACAAGGGAAAAAGTGTTTGGAAAAGTAGATACATTGGAGACGTATCAAGCACCTAAGCACCGGTCCACTCACATATCAAATTATCAAAGTAGCGAACATGAATCAAACCAACATGATGAAAGTGACTAGATGAAATTCATGTGTACCCTTAAGAATGCTTTGCTTATTATAAGAGACCGTTTTGGCCTGTCCTTTGGCATAAAAGGATTGGGCTACCTTGCTGCACTTTAATTACCGTTACCGTTATTTGCTCGTTACAAACTATCTCGCTATCAAACTACTCGTTACTTATATTTCAATGCTTTGCAGAGATTACCATGCTAAAAACCACTTGTCATTTCCTTCTGCTCCTCGTTGGGTTCAACACTCTTACTTATCGAAAGGACTAAATTGATCCCCTATACTTGTGGGTCATCAGAAGATGCCTGGAGGGGGGTTTAAATAGCCCGAAGGCGAAACTGCTTCCTTCGAGATCCACGACCGAAAAGCATGGGACGTTCCACATTCAAGGGACGAGATCATGATAGTGAGATCATGGGCACGTGTCAGCCATTTCCTGCAAAAATCTCGGTAACTGAACATAATGCCGAAGGGTTCGAAGAAGGGCAAGCGCCAAAATAGATAAAATTTTGAAGTTGATTTCATTTGCAACCAAGGATGTCGGATTGAAATCTTCTTTAGATCAAGTTGCATGTTTATGACGAAGAAGAACAGAAGAAAAGCATAGTCTGACACAAAACACTAAGCCAAACAAAAGAAAACATGCAACTACGGAGCTCTAGGAGATTTATCATACGGACATAACACAAAGGGATCGAACAAAGATACAAATGAAAACACAAAGAACCAGCAGCAACAATAGATCTCAGGGCAAAAGATGGACGATGAAGATCCCTGATATAGCATCTACAAGAAAGGGTCAGTTCTTTTTCACAACCCACACTTGTGTGGGTTACGAGGATCCAATTTTCTTCGTCTGAGCGGGAACATTCTTTCGGCGTGATTTGTGAGTCACTTGTGTACTTCGAGAGTAATCATATGAATAAGCATTGAAGTTATTTCTAGAGACATGAGTATAATGATTTGAGGAGTGATGCATGTACTCCTTCTGTCGAAGGTTTGATCGATGCTCATACAAGAATTTTCCTGTGCCATTCGGCGAATGATAATCATTGTCTCAAAGAAAATTACTCTCTCAAAGAAAATTACTCTGCATGTCCAGGTTAGCAGTGAGAGATAGATTTTCAATAATGCACTTCTTCACCCAGATTTGTTTCTTGGGTGAGCCAGACCTGTAGTTAGTCCCAATATATCGAGCGAAAATTTTAACATTCTGTTGTTTGAACAATTTGTAATTAGAGTCATCAGACTCATCATAAATGTCTACTCCTAATGGAGCAGTTGGTAGGATTGCGTCCATGCTTTTTTCGTCCCACCACTTTCGTCCAGTTTTTGTTCGACTGGGTTTTTTCATCCCCTCCCCCACCACCCCGTTTATCTCCCTCCAAATTTGTACTATTATCTGCCCCCACCAAGTTTTATCCAAGGAAGTCAACCTTCCGTCTGATTTATAGCTGGCTCGTGGGGCAAACAATCAATCTATAAATTAATGGAAAATCACGGTGTCCTAAATTTTCATTACTTTCCATCCCAAGGCCCCGAATTCGTCCTCCGCACGCTGATCTATTATTCTCCCGATGCCTCATCTCCCCACCTCCATCGTGATGGCAAGCATGAAGGCCATCGCTATCTGCCCCCTCTCGTGTTGGTTCTTCCTCCGATCGAAGTAGCAGCCGGAGGAGATGGCGACGTGCCCCCCTCCTCCAACTGTAGCAACCCACCAGGCGGCGGCACGAACGACCTTCATCTCTAGATGCTTCCCTGCACATCGATCAGATTCACGCCGGTGGTCTTGACTCCTGACCAATGTTCTTCAGGCATGAAGTCCCTGTAGTACCCAAGGTTGAATGATCACTGATGCGCCTCGCTATGTCCTGGCTCCTGACCAATGTCCTTCAGCCTCCAATAGCTCATTCACTTTTTAGTATTCCATCCCCTTCTGTCAAGGTTTAAAGTTCTTGTACTATTTTTCTAAGACATGGTCATAGTTTCTTTATGCATATTTTTTTAAAGAAATCAAAATCTTGTTATGTAATGTTTAATATCTCTTTGTACGTCTGATTTATGCACCAAACTAGAGGGGCGCCATGAAGGCATGGATGTTCAATATTTTTTCAATAATATATGGTGAAAAACAATTTGATTTTTGTATACTTGTGTCTTTCATGTTCACTTGGTCCATTAGTTTAATTTTTCTTGAACTTCTATTTGGAAGGAGGCAAATTGATCAGATGTCACCATCTCACATCTCAGTGTCAGTCTATTGTTCCATTGGCACATATTATTCTGATATGTAATAAATAATAATTTGATTATGTACTATTCAATATCAATATTATGATTTGGCATAAGTGAGATGACATACAAGTGATTTTAATTCCTCAGTGAAATAGCAGCAGTTTTCTTATCATATCGCCCATAGCTGCACCTCGACTCCACTTACGCGGCCTTCGGTTCTCCCCTCACCCTCCATCTCTAGGTCAACAAGGGAGATAGCCCCCAAGCAACAAGACTCCTCCCCCTCGATGGTGGTGGAGGATCAACACGAACAAGGGGGAGGGGACCAAGGGGAGAGTGGGGCAGTTGGCGAGGCACTTCTCCTTGACAGTCTGTGAGAAAGTATGTTGTGAAGGAGAGAGGGCACCATGACGAAGGTGAGGTGGGTGTCGTCCGGGTTTAAAGGAGAGGGATTCAACAAGAAATGTCCTGCTACAACGGACACCGAGCGGGAAGGGAGGCTCCGACAAGAAAAGGGAAGGGTGCACCGTGGGCTAGGATTTTTTTGTGTTCGGCCCGTGTATTGGAGATACCATGACAAATAGTACGGACAACCACATTTTTTCCTTGCATATGAGCTCGGAATGTTTAGACGGTTGAATTCTGTGGATCCCAGGGTTCAACGCTTGATGTCCCTGCACACCCGGACATACGAGAAGAAATGATCTTTGACCTTGGAGTCAACCTTAATTTTTTTGATTTATTTCTATGCATTGTAGCCCGTAGCAACTCATGGGTGTTCTACTAGTGGTAGTAATGGATGAATCATATCCTGACAAAGTTGCAGGTTCGTGTGTTTTGCTTTTAGCAGGAACCCAACTTGTTCGAGGATATTTCTCGGGAGTCCAGTAAGTTCCATCAACGTTGAGCTTCCTTTCGAAACCCAATCCTTCCTTTCAAGGATTTTTGTGTAGTATTGACTTCTTGAGAACATCACATAGGGTTTGACACCCTTTTAGGCTTCGTAGCATTCCTATCTCAAGCAAGTCCTTTAGCCTGCAATTTTCATCAGCAATAGCATCATATTCCTTAGAGGAGGGGTTAGAGATATCATTCGTAACTGCTGCAATATTTTTGATGATAGCTTTGGAAGATTCAGCATGTGAATCAACATTGCTACGTTCTAGGCATTTTAAGCATGGAGGAATAAAATCATCAGGAAGACGAGTAGATTGCTCGGTGAAGAGATCAGCTTTTTCTAACACCATATCATTATGAGATTCTTCAAGTGACACGAGTTCTTGATTCCTGTTAAGGAGTTCAACTGATAAACTCTCGTAGTCAACTGTAAGGGAATCATATCGATTGGTAAGATCATCAATAGTTGATGAAAAAGCATCTTGCTCTTAGGTCAACTTTTGATTCTTCTCCATCTCTTCGACCAGTAATCCTTCGGTTTTCCTAAGATTTCTCTCAAGCATTTCAAGCTCATCTGGTTGAGATCTTGCCATTTTAACAAGTTTAGCATAAACAATGTATTCAGAAGAATATCTGTTCATGGATTTTTGGTGTTTTGTTGATACCTGATCCTTTGAGGATTTTGCCATGAGACAGAAGGCAATTGGTTCATCATCGGTTGAATCGTCATCATCAGCATTTGATTCGAGAGAGCTGTCTGACGATTCATACGTAATGAAAGCATTGCTCCTTCCTATCCTTCTTTCATGCTCTTCATCATCGGAGTCAGAATCAGATGTATCATCTTCAGAATGCATTGTCATGTCAGTGAAGACTCTGTTCAGCTAAGAGATTTTCTTCATGTTGGATTCGATTGTAGCTTTGGCTTGTACATCAGTGACTGGTCTCGTCGGCGAAGATGAAGATGGAGATTCATTTTTCTTCGGGAGCTTAGTATGACGATCCATTCGAGTGAATCCATTGCAATGAAGATATTTCCATCTATTGCTTGGCCTTTCCCAGCAGGGACAATCAGCTATGAGGTGACCGTATAATTTGCACTTGAAGCACCTCATATCTTTCGGAGGCAACCTTCTTCTTGACGATTCATGCATGTCAAATTCGTCATCATTTGTGAGGCAAAGATTTTGTCTTCTGGGATCACCCAGTCTTTATGTGAGCATTTCAACTTCTCTTGTGATGGTGAATTGATTTTTGATGTCTTCTTCTTCTTGTTCGCTACCATAATGAGAAAGGATTTCTCCTTTAACTTCCGAAGAAGATTCTTGATCTGCATTTTCAAGCTCCATCTTTTCTTCATGAAGGGACAACAATGTCATGATCTCAACATAGTGAAGTTCTTCATAGTTAGGTCTTTGCTTGATTTCAACTACGATGGGATCAAAGGTTGCGTCAAGAGCGCTTAGAAGCTTGTTGACCACATCTCTATCGGTGATATTAGTTACTCCTCGCTGATGAAGCCTTTCGACAATTTTTGTCAATCGATTAGTGAGATCCATAGAACTTTCCTTTCGCAAACATCTGAAACCAGTAAACATGGCATGAAGCATTTGAGCGCGGGGATCCGTTCTGGCAATGAACTCATCCTAAGATTTTTTTTGGCATCCCAAAGCTAATTCGCTGTGTCAAGCTTCTAGAATCGAAGGAAAATGTCTTTAGACAGACCGCAACAGATGATATCTTTACCTTGAGCATCCAACTGTAGATTTGCTTTGTCATCGGAGGTTAGATCATTTGGTTTGCTGAATGGTATGTCCATTTTCCACAATCTGCCACAGATCAAAGTTGATAGCTTTAATTCTAATTCTCATTTGTTCCTTCCAATACAGATAGTCACTTCCATCAAAGATAGGAAATATTTCAGAGTGCGAGGATCTACCTGCATACGACATACTCAAAACTCCAAGGACGTTACACCTTTAATAAGCAAAGACAGGGAGAACCTCGCTCTAATACCAATTGTTAGGACCGAGAGTATATCGACCAAAGGGGGTGAATGGGACATTCAAAATTTCTTCGGAAAGTTTTGAACTGATCCCAAACACAGCAACAGAGTAAAGTAAAGGATGGAAAAAACTGAATTAATCTTCGTCTTCAGAAGCATATTAAGCATATTCCTCGATGAAAGATGTAATAATAGTGTGAGCTTGGGAAATCACAGGTTTAACTACGATAAGTGTTATGAAACAAGCAAACAGATGCAGTAATACGAGACAAAACATGGTATGGGAGATGAAAGACATACAAGATGGTTAACCGAGGTGAAATGATGATGACTACATAGAGTGAAGAAAATGCAACGGAATGATATACGAAGATAAACTTATGCGAATGACAACAGGGGCGACAGAAGTCAGAAAACTGATGGCTCCCGCCACCTCCCACCACTGTAACCCTAGCCGCCACCCCCACCTCTGGCGATCTCCACATCTAGCTAGGGAAACCCATCCGATCATTCTCTCTGGCGTCCTGGTTTGCACCCTTGGGTGGCCAACTTGATGGCGGTTCACGCGTCCATCACCTTGGGTTGGGATTTTCATCGGGCATGGGCATGTCTCAGGAGATCTGGCGCACCATGCATCATACAGTGCACCCCTCTGGTGATTCGGGCCACTTCACCATGGTGGTATCATTTGCAAGGCACAACTTTCGCCTGACCAAGGATAATGTTGCGCTTGTGCTTGAGGTGGCAATTGGAGGATATTGTTCATCTTTGAAGGTATCATGTCTACGTGATCGTGTCTTCTCTTTTAATGTTTCATGAAAAGCAGTGGGTTTATTCATATTGAATCAACGAAACTACGTTTGCCCTCAGTTTAAATGCCTTTTTCACCTTTGGGGTTTTGGGGGTCCGGACTGGGTTAAAGAATTTGCATCTTGGCAAAAATAATGTCATGAAGAATGGAACCTAGTTAGTCCATCTAAGCATAGAGCTCGTTTGGGAATGGCTGCTATGATGCATGCTCCTGCTAAATCCTCTTTGTGTTTTAAGGATACCTCTCCTCGTCGCAAGAGGTTGCGTTTTACCACGTGTCTCAACTATGATGCATGTCGTGGTTATCGCTACAATGCTACACCTAAGGATATTGCAATAGTTCAGCAAGATGTAGGTTATACTCTTGACCCGCAGGAGTTATTAGGTGCAAATCATGTGGTTAATCAGATTGATGTTAGCTCGCCGCCGGTGGCCTGGGACCAGAGGCATCTCCGGCCATACAGTTTGGGTCCGTTTCACCGGATATCCGCTTTCCACGTACGGGATACACCCAATCATGATCGGGCCGGCGTGATCTTTTCCCTGGATATTTCTTCTGTTACTATTTGTTTGGAAGGATCGTCCCAAAATCCGTTAATTCTATCGGATGATGATTCTACTGAGTCTGAGGATGATGGGCTGTCTATGCCGCCTGCAACTATGGTTGGGCCTGGTCTTGCAACGGATGCACCTTCATCACCTGCCAGGTCACCTTTTGAGGTGGTTCGTGATTTGCAGGGCCTGGATGAACTTGTAGAAGAACTTGCAGCACAAGTTTGGGACTGCTCACATTGCTTGGGTATGGGTCATAGTTTGGATAAGTGGACGAATGAGACACATTGTCGTAGGTGTTTCCGGCTCGATCATGTTAAAAAAAGGAGTACATAGTCACCACCAGAATTAAAAGTTTTGGTTCCCAATGGACGAACCTCAGCTACCGACCTCGAGCCTCGCGCCATCAAGAAAACCCCTCCCGACACTTCAAGCTCCCAAACAGTGCAAAGATCCTATGCCATACCAAAGGATTCCCCTCCCCTGCAGACAGCCGACTCCTCATCGCCATCGCCGTCCCCTACTCCACCTCCACACCCGGCCACGGCCAACTACGAGCTTGATCCATGACGTTTTCTCCCGGCTGGCCACGACATCGTCGACGCTGGTCCGCATCGTGTGCCTCTCACATACTACACCCCGGCAAGGACTCCACCCCGGCACCATGAATCCTACATGGTTGGGATCGTCGAGCCAATCCCACCGCTAGAGGATGTACCCATCTTCGATAGCAAGTTCGAGACTTCATCCTTAACGAGCTATAGCTTCCGGTACTGTCTTCTCAAACCTAGTTTCAAGGTGTTGGCATCTATCAGATGCAAGATCCAGTAGTGTGTACCGCTCTAGTAAATCATCCGCCATGGCCGCTTGGTCTCAATCAGCATGGCGAGGAGATTTTTCTGCAGTTCATTAAGCATGATGATGGAGTAGGCTATCGGGCTCTGCAAGGCCACCGCACTAGTTGGCTCATGTTCATTGGAGTTCCACTTGATTATCACAATACAGAGAATTTGGCAGAGATAGTTGGCACTTTTGGGTAGTTTCATTACTGGAATGAAGAGGATGATCGTTTAGTCCACTCTGTGGTTTATGCTTCTTTCCTTGATAAAGTTTTGGTTCCAAGGGATGTCATTTTTCGGCAGTTTGCAACTGTGGGAGGCGCTATTGTGTCTTGGACAGCTTCATGCAGCATTCTGACGGCGGCTTTCGCAGAGCAGTTGCCCCAAGATTAGAATATTCTACCTTTCGACGGCAACCCTCGCCCCATGCCAAGTGAATTGCAACCTGTGGAGTAGTTCTGGGTTCTTCCACCATACCCTGCACTTGGATGGAATGATGTTCCTCAACCAATTCAGCCTGATGAGCCACAGCAGCCACCACAAGATCCAGGAGAGGGTTGGGGTCAACCTGGGCATGATCAGCAAGATGAGCAAGACCAAGTTCAGCAGCAGATGCCACAAGATTAGCATTCCATGGTTTTAAACCCCTCCCTACGCTCCAACGACTCCTCTCAGCAAAACACTGCAGTTGATGGGCATCTCTTGGGCCCAGTGGATGCTCCCATCTTTGGGCCTCCAGCACAGCCGCAGGCACATCTGGTGGATGACCACAACGAATTCCCAGCCCAACCTATTCTTGGGCTCATTCAGCCGCCTGAGTAGCCAGATCAGCATGTTTTGTTGCAGCCTCAGTTGGTAGATGTGCATCCTATCCAGGCTCATGATTTTGTTCAGGAGCAGTAGAATTAGCCTCTCAATGTGGAAGAGATCCAGGCAGATAAGCCTCTACAACATGGGGATGATCAGCATGTGGTGGGACCAAATGAGGAGAACCAACTTGCCATTATACCATACCATCCTCCTCTTCAGCCCCCACTCATTGTTGGAGAAACTCGCATAATGTTTGGGCCTGTTTTGCCTCTAGATATGATTTTTCAGAGATCATTTATCTCTCTTATGCCCACCTTTCTGACAGCCTCCATCCCTGAATAGTTGCAGTTTGGTTTAGAGGATATCCAATCTCCTCCCAGGAGATCTTGGTCACAGGCTTTTGAGAATTTGGTGCCCTTTCAGTGGCCCAAGATGCAGCAGACAGGCACTTATTTGGCTCCGCCACCTCTTTCCAAACCTGTTGCTAGAGAACTATCTTTTGAGGAGGTGGTCTTTGATGATAGCCATATTTCTCCTTAGCCTCCAGTATCTGTAGGTATGAACTTCACTTCTCCTGGCCAGCAAAGGAAGAAACAGAGGAAAATAGTAGCTCAACGGCCAGATTTCTCTGACCGTCGGATGACCAGGAGTGCTTCCAAGCTCCAGGGTTTCAAACCTACTTTTGCCATACCTATGAAGCCGAAACCTCTATGTCAGCCAAGAGCAAAGAAGCCAAGACCTGAACCTGTCAATGAAGCACCACAAGATTCAGCATCTGATGCTCCTCCTCCAACCCCAATTACTGTCATGCAAGCATTTGGAGCTTCTCTAGGAATATCTCAGGAGAAGCTATCTTTGGAGCAACTTATGGCTGCTCCCAATTCCTCTCCAGCACCACCAGTTCCTGATGTTGAGTAATATCGTTTGCTCCATTATAGGGAGGCAGGTCCCTTGTACTGCCATGATTGTGCTTTTGCATGTTTTTCTTCAGACTTCTCTTCTGCCAGTGGGTGATACTTTTGGTCTGATGCGATTTTTTATGGTTGCTGGTTATTATCTTTCACAGTGCTATTATGTAGTATTGTGTGTGCCTCTCGTATTATTATGTTTACCAATGAATGCACACCATAACAAAGATTGGAAGGTCTTGTGTTGGAATGTTAGGGGCTTAAACTCTGAAATTCGGCAGAGGGCTGTTAGAGCAAAAATCGAAGAGAGTCAGTGCTTTGTCATCTGTTTGCAAGAAACCAAGTGTGACTACTTTGATCAGCGCTCCATTAGAAAATTTCCCCCTAAAAATTTTGATAATTTTTCTTACTCCCCTTCTGTGGGAGCTTCTGGTGGGATCTTGGTCCTATGGTGTTCATCTACACTTATGGGTACTCTGGTTGAGGTTTAGAGTTTTGGTATTATAATTAACTTTTCCTCAGTCCATAACAGCCAAAAGTGGACTTTGGTTAATGTCTATGGACCATGTCAAGGCCAACTAAGAGATGATTTTGTTCATTGGTTATATCACGTCAACATACCCCAGGATGAACTATGGTTATTTCTTGGTGATTTCAATTTCATAAGGTCTGTTGAAAACAGAAACCAACCCGGAGGAGATGTCAATGACATGTTCATATTCAATGAAATAATTGGCCACTTGGGTTTGCTTGAATTACATTTGAAAGCGAGGCAGTATACTTGGTCAAACATGCAGGAGAATCCACTACTTGAGCAGCTCGACTGGTTTTTCACCACGGTAAATTGGACCGATGAATTCCCTAACACTATGGTTTACCCTTTGGCAAAAACTAGCTCTGATCATGTGCCATGTGTAGTTTCTATTTCAACATCTATCCCCAAGGCCAAAGTGTTTAGTTTTGAGAACTATTGGGTTGATATGCCAGGTTTTTTTGATTGTGTTCAACAATCATGGTCTGAACCTACTAACAAGAAGAATGCATCTGCTATCTTGACAAAAAAATTCAAGCGCTTGAGGCATGATCTCAAAAGATGGCACACTGGACTCTCAAGGTTAAAATTGTTAATGCAAGCTTGCAATGCTGTTATCCTGGCCTTTGACAATCTGGAAGATCAGAGACCTCTAACAAGGCCTGAGTTTAACTTTAGAAAATTAGTTAAACTCCACCTTGGGGACCTTCTCCACTTACAGTACATTTATTGGAAGCAAAGATGTACAATGAGGTGGATTAAAGTGGGAGAGAAAAATTCAAAATTCTTTCAATCTATGGCAATGGAAAGGTTTAGACGAAATTAAATCTCTAGCCTAGTTATTGAGGATGGATTGACAGTGTCTTCTCATAGTGAAATGGCTGGATTACTGTGGGGCTCTTACAGAGACAGAATGGGAATTGCTCAAGGAATTGATATGCAGTTTGATCTGGGAGATCTCATTCACCCTGTACCAGGACTAGAGGATTTATCTGGGCCTTTTACAGATGAGGAAATTAATGAAGTACTGAAAGGACTCCCATTACACAGAGCCCCTAGACCTGATGGTTTTACTGGAATGTTTGTCAAGAGGTGCTGGCATATTATAAAAGAGGACTTTTATGAGCTATCTCTGATTTTTTTTCATGGCAAAATCTCTCTGCAAAGTATTAATGGTTCTTTGGTTACCCTAATCCCAAAAGTCCTATCACCTGAGGGTCCAAATGATTTTAGACCCATTTCCCTCACAAACACCTGTCTCAAATTTTTAACTAAACTTTTAGGAAACAAGCTGCAAAAAGTTATTCTCACATGTATCCATAAAAACTAGTATGGTTTCCTCAAGTCCAGATCCATCCAAGACTGCATTGCGTGGAGCCTGGAATACATTCACCAGTGCCACCAATCAAAGAGACCAATTTTGATACTCAAACTGGATTTTGCTATGGCTTTTGACACTGTTGAGCATGATCTTACATTGTTAATGTTAAAGCATAAAGGTTTTGATGACAAATGGATTTCTTGGGTTAAGGAACTACTATCATCTAGATCATCTTCTATTCTGCTTAATGGAGTGCCAGGTAAACAGTTCAATTGCAAAAGAGGGGTTAGGCAGGGAGATCCACTATCACCTTTGCTCTTTGTCATTGTTGCTGATCTATTGCAAACTGTGGTCAATAAAATGCTCCATGATGGACTGCTAGCTCTACCCATTCCATCCAATGATATTGAATTTCCAATTGTCCAATATCCTGATGACACTTTGCAAATTGTGCAAGCTGATGAGACTCAACTACTAGCTCTCAAGGAAATGTTGGTTGCTTTCCATAAATCTACTGGCTTGAAAATGAACTTTCACAAATCCCATACTCTGCCCATAAATGTATCCCCTGAAGAAACCAACAGACTTGCACCGCTTTTTGGGTGTCAAGTGGGTACTTTGCCCTTTACATATCTTGGGCTACCAATGGGAACCACCAAGCTAAGAATTATAGATCTAGCCCCTGTTGTTGACAGGGTGGAACGGGATCTAGATTGGTTTTCGGTGGCTATAGAGCCTTGCTGCCACGGAACTTCTGATCTAGGTTTATTTCTAATTGTTTCACTATTTATAGGAATTTTTTGGCGTTGATTTCATGCTAAGATGGGCCTCGAGGTAAGCACAACCCACCGGGGAAAGCCAGGCCCACCAGGCACGCCCTAGTGGGTTGTGCCCTCCTCGTGGCTCTTCTGGCCCTCCCACGAAGCTTCCGGGGGGGTCTCTTTTGTTCCAAAAAAATCATCAAAAAGTTTTAGCTCATTTGGAGATCTTCCATTTCTGCACAAAAAACAACACCATGGTAGTTCTGCTGAAAACAGCGTCAGTCCGGGTTAGTTCCATGCAAATCATAACAAAACCATATAAAATTGTTGTAAACATGGCATGAATACTTCATAAATTATAGATACATTGGAGACGTATCGGCATCACCAAGCTTAATTCCTACTCGTCCTCAAGTAGGTAAATGATAAAAGAAATAATTTATGAAGTGTGAATGCTAGCAAAGTGCGTAAGTTTGATCAATGATAATTTGAATCACTTTTCCTAGCATCATAACAACAACTCTTTCTCATAAAACTTATCATGATAAAGTAGCAATTTAAAACAGAATTTTTGTTGTGGAATGCTACCCATCATATTCATCATATACTCTTTTCTTTTGTAGCATGGACATTTGGACTTGAATGATTCAAAGTAATAGTCTATAATTTGACAGGAGGACATCAATACTCAAGCATATCAACAAGAAACCATGTCTTTCAACATATCTACGCTAAAATAAGTTATCCCTAGCCCATCATGCTCAATCATTGATCCATTCATGAAACACACTCGCATATTAACTACACCCAGTGCTCAAGTACGATCATAGTGCCCCCTAGTTGGTGCTTTATAAGAGAAGAGGGAGACTGAAATTAAAAATAAAAATTGCATAAAGTAAAAGAAAGGCCCTTCGCGGAACGAAGTAGGGATTTGTAGAGGTGCCAGAGCACAAAGCGAAATTAGAGAGATAAAAACATTTTGAGAGGCATACTTTTCCCACCAATGAAAACCACTTAGAGCTCCCAACAATTTCCATGCTAGATATCTCATAGGCGGTTTCCAAACAAAAAATAAAGTTCATTCCTTTTTCCACCATACTTTTACTTTCCATGGCTAACTGTATCCATGGGTGCCCTCCATACCAACACTTTCCAAGGAATTTCTTATTTGGCAACATAAAGTAAATTCATTTTTCATTTTGGGACTGGGCATCCCTAATACCTTTGCCTTACTCTCATACAATGACAAGTGAATAAACACTCATCGTGAGAGTAACACATCTAGCATGGAAAAAATGGCCACCCCTCACCGCCTCGTGAGCAGTACGAGCACAGAAAAGAGATATTTTGACATTAGAGATGGAACATACAAATTTGCTTAGAACATCAAAAGAATACCGCATATAGGTAAGCATAGTGGACTCATGTGGCAAAACTTGTTTATAGGATTTTAGAATCACAAGTAGTGATCATACTTAGTGCAAAATGAAGGCTAGCAAAAGATTGAGAAGTGACCAACCAAGAAACGAATAATCTCATAAGCGAGCATTGAGCATAATTAAAACAGAATAATGCACCACAGGTACGTGATACGTCTCCAATGTATCTATAATTTTTTATTGTTCCATGCTGTTATATTATCAATCTTGGATGTTTTATAATCATTTTATAGTCATTTTATATCATTTTTTGGTACTAACCTATTGACATAGTGCCAAGTGCGAGTTGTTGTTTTTTCATGTTTTTTACATCACAGAAATCAAACGAATCAGAGTCCAAATGCCACGAAACTTTACGGAGATTTTTTATGGACCACAAGACACCTAATGGGCCCTGGCTACGCCTGGGGGGGTGCTCCGAGGAGAGCACAACCCACAAGGGCGCGCCAAGAGGCCCAGGCATGCCCTCGTGGGTTGTGCCCACCTCGGGTGCCCCCCGGACCGCCTCTTTGCTCTATAAATACCCCAATATTCCCAAAACCCTAGGGGAGTCAAAGAAATATTGATCCAGCCGCCACAGAGTCTAGAACCACCAGATCAAATTCAGACACCATCTCGGATGGGGTTCACCACCTCCATTGGTGCCTCTCCGATGATGCATGAGTTTTTCTTTGTAGACCTTTGGGTCCGTAGTGAGTAGCTAGATGGCCTCCTCTCTCTCTCTCTCTCTCTCTCGCTTGATTCTCAATACAATGGTCTCTTGGAGATCCATGTGATGTAACTCTTTCTGTGGTGTGTTTGTTTGGATCTGATGAACTTTGAGTTTATGATGAGTTATATATTTTTATATCCATGAAAGTATTTGAGTTCCTTTGATATCTTTTATGCATGATCTCTTATAGCCTTGTATTTCTTCTTTGATGTTTGGTTTTTTGGACAACTTGATATATTTATCTTGTAATGGGAAGAGGTGCTTTGTAGTGGGTTCGATCTTACGGTGCTTGATCCCAGTGACAGAAGGGGAACCAACACGTATGTATCGTCGCTACTAAGGATAAACGATGGGGTCTATCTCTACGTAGATAGATATTGTCTACATCATGTCATCATTCTTATTGCATTACTCTGTTTATCCATGAACTTAATACACTAGATGCATGTTGGATAGCGGTCGATGTGTGGGGTAATAGTAGTAGATGTAGGCAGGAGTCGGTCTGCTAATCTTGGTTGTGATGCCTATATAATGATCATTGCCTGGATATCATCATGATTATTTGAAGTTCTATCAATTGCCCAACAGTAATTTGTTCACCCACCCTTTGTTATTTTTCTCGAGAGAAGCCACTAGTGAAACCTACAGCCCCCAGGTCTCTTTCTCATATTATTTGCCTTTGCGATCTATTTTCCTTTGCATTTATTTTCAGATCTATTAATCCCAAAAATACTATGATGCACTTTATTTTACTTGGCGTTCGATCTATCAATCTACTACAATTTATCTCATGTCCATTTGCCAATTTTTGGCACCGCTACCCGAAAGGGATTGACAATCCCTTTTACACGTCGGGTTGCGAGTAGTTGTTATTTGTGTGCAGGTGTTGTTTATGTTGTGTTGCTTGGTTCTCCTACTGGTTCGATAACCTTGGTTTCATATCTGAGGGAAATACCTACTGCCGTTGTGCTGCATCATCCCTTTCTCTTTGGGGAAATACCGACGTAGCTTCGAGCGGCATCAAAAGGAATTTCTGGCGCCATTTCCGGGGAGGATCTTCAATATATACCAGGTCCCTAATCACAAATTTAATCTCCTCGCAATTTACATTATTTGCCATTTGCTTCTCGTTTTCCTCTCCCCACTTCACAAAAAAATTCCGTTTTATTCGCCCTCTTTTTCGTTCGCCGTTTTCTCGTCAGATCTCATGTTTGCTTGTGTTGCCATGTGCCTCATATTTGCTTGTATCTTCGCTTGATAAAAATCAATTGATATGGATCCGCATCCACTTGTTAATCTTTTCAAGAGATCCAATTATGATGAACCAATTGCTAGTGAGTTGAGTGCACTAGATTATCTTTATGAAGTTTTGCGTGAGATTCATGAATCTGAAAATTGTGATGAAGAAATTTATGAAGTGATTCATGATAGCTCCTTGAATGAAAAGCGTGATTGCAATGATTTTACTATAAATTCTATTATTGTCAATTATGCTAATAATATGCAAAACCCGAAGCTTGGGGGTGCTAATTTTGCTATAACCACTATTTGTTGCAATGACCATGATTGGGGTGATTCTTCTTATGATCTTGAAAATTTATTTAAGACTCATTATGACTATGTTATTTGCAATAATTTTGAAAGTGGGTTTGGAAGAGTGTCAACTTTAGCTAGAAATGGAAGGAAATATGCCCTAGAGGTAATAACAAAGTTGTTATTTATATTTCCTTATATCATGATAAATGTTTATTATTCATGCTAGAATTGTATTAACCGGAAACTTAGTGCATGTGTGAATACATAGACAAACAGAGTGTCCCTAGTATGCCTCTACTAGACTAGCTCGTTAATCAAAGATGGTTAAGTTTCCTAGCCATAGACATGTGTTGTCATTTGACGAATGGGATCACATCATTAGAGAATGATGTGATGGACAAGACCCATCCATTAGCTTAGCAATATGATCGTTTAGTTTACTGCTAATGCTTTCTTCATGACTTATACATGTTCCTATGACTATGAGATTATGCAACTCCCGAATACCAGAGGAACACTTAGTGTGCTATCGAACATCACAACGTAAATGGGCGATTATACAGATGCTCTACAGGTGTCTCCGATGGTGCTTATTGAGTTGGCATAGATCGAGATTAGGATTTGTCACTCCGATTGTCGGAGAGGTATCTCTGGGCTCTCTCGGTAATGTACATCACTATAAGCCTTGCAAGAAATATGACTAATGAGTTAGTCACGCGATGATGCATTACGGAACGAGTAAAGAGACTTGCCGGTGACGAGATTGAACTAGGTATGATGATACCACGATCAAATCTCGGGCAAGGAACATACCGATGACAAAGGGAACAACGTATGTTGTTATGTGGTTTGACCGATAAAGATCTTCGCAGAATATGTAGGAGCCAATATGAGCATCCAGGTTCTGCTATTGGTTATTGACCGGAGATATGTCTCAGTCATGTCTACATAGTTCTCAAACCCGTAGGGTCCGCACACTTAACGTTTGATGACGATTTGTATTATGAGTTATGTGATTTGATGTACCGAAGGTTGTTCGGAGTTCTGGATGAGATCACGGACATGATGAGGAGTCTTGAAATGGTTGAGACGTGAAGATCGATATATTGGAAGGCTATCTTTGGACATCGGAAAGGTTCCGAGTGATTCGGGTATTTTTCGGAGTACCGAAGAGTTACGGGAATTCGCCGAGGGAAGTAGTGGGCCTTAATGGGCCATACGGGAAAGGAGAGAAGGGCCTCAAGGGGTGGCTGCCCCCCCATGGGCTGCTCCGAATTGGACTAGGAGGGGGCGGTGCCCCCCTCTTTCCTTCTCCCTCTCCCTGTCTTTCTTTCTTCTCCTACTTGGACTAGGAAAGGGGGAAACCTACTCCTACTAGGAGTAGGAATTCTCCCTTTGGGCATGCCCCTTGAGGCCGGCCCTCCTCCTCCTCCCCTCCTTTATATATGGGGGAGGGGGCACCCCATAGAAACACAAGTTGATTTCTTAGCCGTGTGTGGTGCCCCCCTCCACAGATTTCCACCTCGGTCATATTATCGTCGTGCTTAAGTGAAGCCCTGCGTCGGTAACTTCATCATCACCGTCACCATGTTGTCGTGCTGACGAAACTCTCCCTCGGCCTCAACTGGATCAAGAGTTTGAGGGATGTCACCGAGCTGAACGTGTGCAGATCGCGTAGGTGTCGTGCGTTCGGTACTTGATCGGTTGGATCACAAAGACGTTCGACTACATCAATCGCGTTACTAAATGCTTCTGCTTTCGGTCTTCGAGGGTACGTAGACACACTCTCCCCACTCGTTGCTATGCATCTCCTAGATAGATCTTGCATGATCGTAGGAATTTTTTTTGAAATATTGCGTTCCCCAACAGTAGCATCGGAGCCAGGTCTATGCGTAGATGTTATATGCATCAGTAGAACACAAAGGAGTTATGGGTGTGGGTATATACATATTTCTTGCCGTCACTAGTTGTTTATTGATTCAGCGGTATTGTTGGATGAAGGAGCCCGGACCGACATTACATGATCGCATTCATGAGACTGGTTCTACCGACGTGCTTTGCACACAGGTGGTTGGTGGGTGTCAGTTTCTCCAACTTTAGTTGAATCGGATTCAATGAACAGGGTTCTTTCTGAAGATCAAAAAACAATCACTATACCACATTGTGGTTTTTATGCATAGGTAAGAATGGTTCTTGCTAGAAGCCCGTAGCAGCCATGTAAAACTTGCAACAACAAAGTAGAGGACGTCTAACTTGTTTTTGCAGGGCATGTTGTTATGTGATATGGTCAAGACGTGATGAGATATAAATTGTTGTATGAGATGATCATGTTTTCTTGAAGTTATCGGCAACTGGCAGGAGCCATATGGTTGTCTTTTTATTGCATAAGATGCAAGCGCCATACAATTGCTTTACTTTATCGCTATGCGATAGCAATAGTTGGCGAGACGACCATGTGATGACACGTTGATAGAGATCAAGATGATGAAGATCATGGTTTCATGCCGGTGACGATGGGGATTATGACGGTACTTTGGAGATGGAGATCAAAGGGACAAGATGATGATGGCCATATCATGTCACATATTTTGATTGCATGTCATGTTTATCTTTTATGCATCTTATTTTGCTTAGTACGATGGTAGCATTATAAGAAGATCCCTTACTAAAATTTCAAGGTAGAAGTGTTCTCTTGAGTATGCACCGTTGCGACAGTTCTTCGTGTTGATACACCACGTGATGATCGGGTGTGATAAGCTCTGCGTTCGCATACAACGGGTACAAGACGGTTTTGCACAAGCAGACTACTCAGGTTAAACTTGACGAGCCTAGCATATGTAGATATGGCCTCGGAACACTGAGACCGAAAGGTCAAGCGTGAATCATATAGTAGATATGATCAACATAGTGATGTTCACCATTGAAAACTTCTCCATCTCACGTGATGATCGGACATGGTTTAGTTGATATGGATCACGTGATCATTTAGATGACTAGAGGGATGTCTATCTAAGTGGGAGTTCTTAAGTAATATGATTAATTGAACTTAAATTTATCATGAACTTAGTCCTGATAGTATTTGCATATCTATGTTGTAGATCAATTGCTCGCGTATAGCTTCCCCATTTTATTTATGACATGTTCCTAGAGAAAACTATGTTGAAAGATGTTTGTAGCAATGATGCGGACTAGCTCCATGATCTGAGAATTATCCTCATTGCTGCACAGAAGAATTATGTCCTTGATGCACCGCTAGGTGACGGACCTTTTGCAGGAGCAGATGCAGATGTTATGAACGTTTGACAAGCTCGGTATGATGACTACTTGATAGTTTAGTGCGCCATACTTTACGGCTTAGAATTGGGACTTCAAAAACGTTTTGAATGCCATGGAGCATATGAGATGTTCCAAGAGCTGAAATTGGTATTTCAGACTCATGCCCGTGTTAAGAGGTATGAGAACTCTCACAAGTACTTTGCCTACAAGATGGAGGAGAATAGCTCAACTAGTGAGCATGTGCTCAGAATGTCTGAGTACTACAATCACTTGAATCAAGTGGGAGTTAATCTTCCAAATAAGATAGTGATTGACAGAGTTCTCTAGTCACTATCACCAAGTTACTAGAACTTCGTGATGAACTATAATATGCAAGGGATAACGGAAACGATTCCCAAGCTCTTCGCGGTGCTGAAATTGGCGAAGGTAGAAATCAAGAAAAAGCATCAAGTGTTGATGGTTGACAAGACCACTAGTTTCAAGTAAAAGTACAAGGGAAAGAAAGGGAACTTCAATAAGAATGGCAATCAAGTTGCCACTCCCGTGAAGAAGCCCAAAGCTAGACCTAAGCCTGAAACTGAGTGCTTATACTGCAAAGGGAATGGTCACTGGAAGCAGGACTACCCCAAATACTTGGCGGATAAGAAGGATGGCAAAGTGAACAAAAGTGAACATGTTATTGATGTGTACTTTACTAGTGTTCATAGTAACCCCAGGGTATTTGATATCGGTTTAGTTGCTAAGATTAGTAACTCGAAACAGGAGTTGCAAAATGAACGGAGACTAGTTAAGGGCAAGGTGATGATGTGTGTTGGAAATGATTCCAAGGTTGATAAGATCACCATAGCACACTCCTTTTACCTCCGGGATTAGTGTTGAACCTAAAATAAATGTTATTTGGTGTTTGCGTTGAGCATGAATATGATTGGATCATGTTTATTGCAATACGGTTATTCATTTAAGTCAAATAATAATTGTTGTTCTATTTACAAGAATAAAACCTTCTATGGTCAATCACTTAATATAAATGGTTTACTGAATCTCGATCGTAGTGATACACATATTCATAATATTGATGTTGTAACATCCCAAAATTCTAAATTTTGGAATGTTATAATAAATAGATAGATTCGATTGATTTTTTGATTGATTGTCTGAAAGTGAGTGAAATTCGAAACTTTTTGAAAGTTAAATGAGAGGGAATAAAAGGACTTTCCCAAACTTTCACCTTTTTTCTTTTGATCCCCGAGAATTCAAATTCTTTTCATCACAAAACCCTAGAGAGAAGATGACATGACTACTTCCATTTATTTAAATGACATGGGGTGTTGAAAATACTTGAATTTCATTTGGAAAATATTTTTCAATTCATAAACTTCATGCAACTCAATGATTTTCACGAGAGAAGATAAAATGACTTCTTCAAATTATGAAATATGAGTTGTGAGTTTCAAGGATCAAATTTAAAGTTCTTTTGATTTTATTTTCAATTTGGAGTTAGTTGATTTTTATTCAAATTATTTTTCTCCAAAAATAAAATATATGGAAATTAGGGTAACATGATTCCCTACAATAGAAAATTGGAGAAAAATTAATTTGAAATCATTTCGGTATTTTTAAAATGATTTTTGTTGGATTTTAATAGACCAGTAGCACTCTTTGATTTATCTGGTTTTGTGTGGATTTTATTTGAAGTATAAAAAACGTTCATGTCGTAGAGAATCTTTTTCTGAAAATTTCGATATATTATATGCCTATATAATATTTCATTTATTTTTGCTTTTATTATTTTATTTGTCTGGAAAATGTTTTATTAAAAAAACTTTCCACGACTGGGCCGGCCCAGCCCAGCGCCAGGCCACGGCCCAGCTCCTCCTTCCCCATGCTCGGGACGAAGTCCCGAGCCAGTACGCGCCGCCGCCGTCCCATGGCCGGACTCCGCGCCGCCCTTGCCCCTTCCGCACGCCATCGCCCCTCCCTCTTATAAATCCGGCCCCGCCCCGGCCCTCTCTCCTCTTCCCCGCCTCTCGCCGCGCCGCCCCGCATCTCGCCGCCGCCGCACCCCGTAGATCCGCCGCCGCCGCCGCAGTGCCTCGCCGCCGCTCGCTGCTGCCGCACCGCCACCGCGCCGCGCCACCGCCACCGCGCCGCTCTCCGCCGCCGATGCCGCCGCCTCGCAGCCACCCCGGAGCCGTCGGCTTGCCTCGCCCCGCTCGCCGGAGCCGCATGGCCCTTGCCGGAGCTCAAACAGATCCGCCGCCGCCGGTTTATTTCGGCCAAACCGGTAACCACCCCGGTTTATTCTCGGTTTAGTTCGGTTTTTAAAAAAAAAACTAGATCGTTTTTTATAAAAAAACCGATTTTCTTTTAGAAGGATCTATTTAGAGAACGTTCGCTGGTTAGGTATAGAAAACGAACGTTCGCCTTTTAGTTTTTTTTTTCTTTTTCTGTAATTTTGGCCAGGGACATAGATGTGAATACTTTATTTACATAATAGTCCCTGTTCTTCAAACAAGCATAACTTTTTACTCGTTAGTCCAAATCCAACGAAACCAACGCCCACTTCTTCGTTACGATCTCCTCTATCCAGTAATCCGACCCAAACATGTTTTTGAAAATTTTAAAATTTGAATTAGATCAGATTTGAATTCAAACTTCGTTTGATCATAACTTGAGTTTCGTACCTCCGTTTGAGTTGATTCTTTTTGCAAATCAAAGCTCTTGACCTAAACATTCTAATAAGGCCAAATTCACATAATTTTGGTACTGTTAGAAATTGTTTTATGTTGCAAGAGTTATTTGCTTGGTTTTGATGTTTCCGAATCGTCTTCTTCGTTCTTTCTGATCTTTTGAGTGATTGCTTATGTGTGGTTACTATTGCTTGCTTACGATAGATTGACCGGAGTGTGACGAGTAGATCTATCAAGAGTTTTGAGTGAGAATCATCTTCATCAACATTGCAGGCAAGTTCACACTTTGGTCATACCTTTTCTACTACCCAGTTTTATTGCATTAGATCAATCCTCACACATTGCATGATTAGGATCTAATTAAATTGTGGGATGGGAAGTAGATGAGGTAGTACCTATTACCTGTTTATTATCAAACCTTTGGGAGTTACTTCTACTGCTTTGTATGCCATGCTATGCTAGTAGACGTGGATTGGGTGAGTGATATCCATGACAGATGTGAGATTGATTATTAATGGTTTATCTAAGGTGGCAACTTAAACACACATCTGGGTGGATTGAGGCACCTGGGTATTCCAGGACTTGCCTGTTTTCTTTTGGACCGCCACCCAGGCTCAAATGGATCATGAGACTATTCATACTAGAAACTTCCGTGTGCAGCCACAAGCTATTATGGGCTCTAGCATAGTTGACTAAGTTGTGCGAACTCTTACAGTGGTAGACTAGCAGATGTAGGGGATGTAGGTGGTAAGGTCTACCCGATCGTAAGGTGCTAGCGCTTTTGAAAGACTATGTCTCGGTCATCCGTCTTCTCAAACACCATGTAGTGCGAGAAAACAAACGGAGGCGATCGAGTCTTGTGGGGAAAAGTGCGCAAACCTCTGCAGAGTGTAACAAACTAATCATGGTTAGCCGTGTCCCCGGTTATGGACATCTCGAGTATCTAGTGCCTGGATTATCATCTGAATCTCATCATGTGACTTTAAATAATTTGGTTGGGTATAATGATGTTACTTAATTGGGATTGAGAATGCTGTCAACCATTCTCAATGTTCAACAACCACCATGATAGTTAAATAAAATATATTCCTTTGCAATAGGGAAAAATTGGCTTTTCGCAAAAACCTTATAACCATAGAGCTTTTCCACCAGCCAAATATGCATGTAGTGATAGCCTTTATTCATCATTCTCTATGGTGTGAATTTGCCAGTACATTCAATGTGCTGACCCTCTGTGGCTGCAACATCTCATGTTGCAGGATATCTTATGACGAGTAAGTGATACGTTAGGGTTACGATTTCTACAGTCAACTTTGCCGTTGGTGTTGATGGGAATCCACAACCTTGTTACTTCCGCTATTTTGGATTTGAGGTAATAGTATTTACATTACTTTTACATGTGATTTACCTCTGCTATAAATCCTTGAGTACTGTGTGTGTCAGCATACCGATCCAGGGATGACACTTAAGTACAGAGACTTGATCCATTCGGGTCAAGTCGCTACAGATGCCAAAAGATGCAAAGTTGATAATGTTAGTGCAACATACTTGTGGCAATGCCGTTTAGGTCATATTGGTGTAAAGCGCATGAAGAAACTCCATGCGGATGGACTTTTGGAATCACTTGATGATGAATCATTTGATGCTTGCGAACCATGCCTCATGGGCTAGATGACTAAGACTCCATTCTCTGGAACAATGGAGCGAGCCACTGACTTATTCGAAATAATACATACCGATGTATGCGGTCCGATGAGTGTTGGGGCTCGCAGCGGGTATCGTTAGTTTCTCACCTTCATAGATGATTTGAGCATATATGAGTATATCTACTGAATGTAACACAAGTCTGAAACATTTGAAAAGTTCAAAGAATTTCAGAGTGAAGTGGAGAATCATCGTAACAAGAAAATGAAGTTTCTACGATTTGATCATGGAGTCGAAATATTTGATTTACGAATTTGGCATTCAGTTGAAATAATGTCGAATAGTTTCGGAACTCAGGCCACCTAGAACACCACAACGTAATGGTGTGTCTGAACGTCATAAACATACTTTATTAGATATGGTGCGATCTATGATGGCTCTTACCGATTTACAACTATCGTTTTGGGGTTATGCATTAGAGACAGCTGCATTCACGTTAAATAGGGCACCGTCTAAAAATCCATTGAGAGGACACCATATGAATAGTGGTTTAGCAAGAAACCTAAGCTGTCGTTTCTTAAAGTTTGGGGTTGCGATGCTTATGTGAAAAAGTTTCAGCCTGATAAGCTCAAACCCAAATCAAAGAAGTGCGTCTTCATATGATACCCAAAAGAAACTGTTGGGTACACCTTCTATCACATATCTGAAGGCAAGATCTTCGTTGCTAAGAGTGGATCCTTTCTAGAGAAGGAGTTTCTCTCGAAAGAAGTGAGTGGGAGGAAAGTAAAACTTGATGAGGTAACTGTACCTTTCCCCGAATTGGAAAGTAGTTCATCACAGAAATCAGTTCCAGTGATGCCTACACCAATTAGTGAGGAAGTTAATGATGATGATCATGAAACTTCAGATCAAGTTACTACCGAACCTCGTAGGTCAACCAGACTAAGTTACGCACCAGAGTGGTATAGTAATCATGTTCTGGAAGTCATGTTACTAGACCGTGATGAACCTACGAACTATGAGGAAGCAATGATGAGCCCAGATTCCGCGAAATGGCTTAAGGCCATGAAATCTGAGATGGGATCCATGTATGAGAACAAAGTATGGACTTTGATTGACTTGCCCGATGATCGGCAAGCCATTCAGAATAAATGGATCTTCAAGAGGAAGACGAATGATGATAGTAGTGTTACTATCTACAAAGCTCGAATTGTCGCAAAACGTTTTCGACAAGTTCAAGGTGTTGACTATGATGAGATTTTCTCACTCATATCGATACTTAAAAGTCTGTCCGAATCATGTTATAGTTGCCGCTGTTTATGAAATCTGGCAAATGGATATCAAAACTACATTCCTTAATGGATTTATTAATAAAGAGTTGTATATGATGCAACCAGAAGTTTTTGTCAATCCAAAAGGTGTTAACAAAATGTGCAAGCTCCAGCAATCCATCTATGGACTGGTGCAATCATCTCGGCATTGGAATATATGCTTTGATGAGTTGATCAAAGCATATGGTTTTATACAGAATTTTGGAGAAGCCTGTATTTACAAGAAAATGAGTGGGATCGCTATAGCCATTCTGATAAGTATATGTGAATGACATATTGTTGATCGGGAATGATGTAGAATTTTCTGAAAAGCATAAAGGAGTGTTTGAAAGGCGTTTTCCAAAGAAAGACCTCGGTGAAGCTTCTTACACATTGAGCATTAAGATCTATAGAGATAGATCAAGACGCTTGATATGTTTTTTCAATGAGTACATACCTTGATAAGATTTTGAAGTAGTTCAAAATGGAACAGTCAAAGAAGGAGTTCTTGCCTGTGTTGCAAGGTATGAAGTTGAGTAAGACTGAAAACCCGACCACGGCAGAAAATAGAAAGAGAATGAAAGTCATTCCCTATGCCTCAGTCATAGGTTCTATAAAGTATGCTATATTGTGTACTAGACCTATTGTGTACCTCGCCATGAGTTTGGCAAGAGGGTACAATAGTGATCCAGGAGTGGATCACTGGACATCGGTCAAAATTATCCTTAGTGGAATAAGGATATGTTTCTTGATTATGGACGTGACAAAGAGTTTGTCGTAAAGGGTTACGTCAATTCAAGTTTTGACACTAAACCAGATTACTCTAAGACTAAATCTGGATACATATTGAAAGTGGGAGCAATTATCTAGAGTAGCTCTGTGCAGAGCATTGTAGACATAGAAAATTTGCAAAATACATAGAGCTTTGAATGTGGCAGACCCGTTGACTAAACTCCTCTCACAAGCAAAACATGATCACACCTTAGTACTCTTTGGGTTTTAATCACATAATGATGTGAACTAGATTATTGACTCTAGTAAAACCCTTTGGGTATTAGTCACATGGCGATGTGAACTAATCACATAAAGATGTGAACTATTGGTATTAAATCACATGACGATGTGAACTAGATTATTGACTCTAGTGCAAGTGGGAGACTAAAGGAAATATGCCCTAGAAGCAATAATAAAGTTGTTATTTACATTTCCTTATATCATGATAAATGTTTATTATGCATGCTTGTCGGAGTAAACGACCACGGCTAGCCTCATCTACTCCCCATGGAGATTCAAGACATCGGGGCTGGCTACGCCCCTCGAACCCCAAGGACGAAGTACCGCCTTCTATGGGCCGACTAGTAACATCGGCCAGCTGCCGGAGGGCGGCGCTTTTCAGAAGAAAGGCATGAGATGGGCCGACTCCTGGCAGGCGGCCTCCAGAGAGGCCGCCTCCTAGCAGGCAGTCCCTCATGCCCTCAAAGTTTGCACCACGTTAAGGCGACAAGACGGGTGTGGCTACAGTACCGTCTGCCACCCCCGAATCCAGGGCAGAGCATGGACACAGTGCAGCGTACCGGACAGACACCCCTGTATGGCGCGGCAATGTTGCCATGCGGCCCATGACATCACTCATGGCAGAGAAGGCCATGCCAAACACTACGGGCTGTCGATACGGCCCGCTAGCGGCGGGCCCTACTTGTCCATCAGAAGCCAGAAGGCGGCAAGCTTTGACCAACCGACGGAGGGGAGGTCGACTCCCAGTAGGCGGCCCTCCCCCTCCCTCAGAGTTTGTGCGCCATTAACTTGAGGAGTTGGGGAATTGCTACAGTGAACGCCCGCCAGGAGGCGGCACTTCAGCCACACCTTCCCCGGCAAAGCATACATCATCAGCGGCATCGCCACAGTGTTAAGCTGCCGGCAGGACCTGCAAGCAGCGGGCACGGCCTGTCGGCGAAGTACAAGACAGCCGGCGGGACCCGCCAGGCGGCGGGCCCCAGCGGCCAGCGCAGAAGCCGGAGACCATAGACACTGACAGCCGGGTCCTACACCCGGTCAGATTACCATTGTACCCCTGGGGGTAGGCCTATATAAACCCCCCAGGGCACACATGCAAAGGGTTCAGACCTTAGACACACACACACACCCATAAAGAGAGGAAGTTAGGGCTAGCATTGTTCTTCTTCACCCTCTAGAGAAACAGCTCAAGGAGCAAGTTTGTAGCTACCATTGTTGCTTGAGTGATCATGCGGAGACCTCGCAGAGCAGGACTAGGGGTGTTATCTCCTAGGAGAGCCCCAAACCTGGGTAAAGTTCACCGGCGTACAGGTCTACACCTCATCCCGTTTCCTAGCACCGGCGACGTCTTACTATCCCCCACCATGATAAGCCATCCTTTGGCATATGTCGCACGACACCCCCGACATTTGGCACCCACCATGGGGCATGGTGCACCGTCGTCCGGAGACCTGTTCTGGACGGGAACCTTGTTCCTCCCTAGCGAGCGCAGCCAGCCTGGCACGCCTGATGGCGCTTGCATCGACACGCTGCATGGCGCGGAAGTCGCCTGCGGCAGCCTGCCTAGCCAATCTTGTTGGCGAGATCCGCCTCTCAGACGAGCCCGTGCCCGTCACAGGCGCACTCAGCTCCGAGAGCTGCTTCGTCGACCTCTTTGACAAGCTCCACATCGCCAACGAGCCCGCTACTGACCTGGAGTCGGTTGGCTCCACCGACCCGATGCTTGTCGACACTAATACAGCCTACTTCGACTCCTTCCCCGCCAATGTGGTGGTCATCGACGACCCGCTCCCTCGAGCGCAGAGCGGCGGCAGCACCGTCACGAAGGTGCTTGTCATCAGCCACAATGGGGCTTTCGGAGGAGCCGGCCATGACCCATTGCAGGTGGCAATGCGGTACCTGTCCACGCCCATTGCGGCAGACGCTAATGCCGAGACGCTGAAAGCTTGCCGTATCTCGCTCGTTGAGAATGTCTAGAAGCTGGCTACCATGAGACGCCTCTCTGAGGCCTTCCAGTGCCCATGCCGTTGGCGGCACGCCAACTACTGGCGGGCCCAGCCGGGTGGGCACGATCCGGCAGCGAGGCGGAATTGTCACCAGCATGTTTGGAGTAGACCGCCCTGTCTACGCCACGCCCATGGAGAACATACGCACTGCCCAGGCGGCAGCAGATGAGATGGACCGCCTGGAGGGCGATGAGCGTCGCTACATGATGGAGCGCGTTCAGCAGCTTATCCACGCGGCGGCCGCCCTGCAAGAAGCCGGCTGCCGGGCTGAAGAGCTTGGCCAATGGGTGGAGAACCCATCCCTTCGCCAAGAGCATGGCGCAACTTCCTGGACACCAATAGGCGGCGTCTGCGACAGACGAGACAAGGAGCCGGCTGCCAGCCGCAGTCGGACACGCATCACCACCGAGCGCGACCATGACGGCCGCCCACGAGCAGTAGAACAACGGGGCGACTATCCACCACCTCCGCCCCCTCGAAGGGAGAGGCGCGTTTCCCCGCCACTTGCTGACCATCCGACACTCGGCGACCGGCTAGGCCACTGAGAGGGAGTCGGAGAGAACGATGCCCACCACCGGATTGACCGCTTGGGGCGATCCCTGGTGCTGGAAGAAGAAGACGCGATGGGCCCGCCTTGCTTCGCCCCCCGCATTCGCGACGAGCCCTTCCCCAAAGGGTTCTCGCTCCCAAGAGACACGCCCAAGTACAACGGCTTCGTGAAGCCGGAGGATTGGCCGGTGGACTACTCCACAACTGTAAGCATAGAAAACGGCAACAAGCACATTGCCGTGAAATACGTCCCGCTCATGCTCCAGGGCACGGCCCGGACGTGGCTTAATAGCCTCAAACCCTATAGCATCAACAGTTGGGTGGATTTCACCGAAGTATTCATCCGCAACTTCACCAGCACCTACGAACGGCCGCCCAAGCCCCGCCAGCTCTCGCTGTGCGTTCAGGGCCCGGATGAGTCCACTCGCGACTACCTGATGCGGTGGGCTGAACTGCGCAACTCCTGCAAAGGGGTGCACGAGGTCCAGGCAATCGAATACTTCGCCGCGGGTGCCGAGAGGGCACCCTGCTCAAGGACCGACTCCTCTGCGATGAGCCTGCTACACTCGATGAACTGCTGATCATAGCAGACAAGTACGCCACTGCCGACTCCTCCATGAAGTCGGAGCTCCGAGTGGACACTTCCGGAAAGGTGCTCCCTCTGGCCCCCAGAACGCCGGCTGCCAAAAACAGTCGGCTGCAGCAACCGGACGACAACAAGCGCAAGGCCCCGTTGCCAGCTCCCACTAGCCGGCAGGTGGCGATAGTCGAAGATCAGCAGCCTGAGGGGCAACCCGGCCCCAAGCGCCAGAAGGGCGGCAAGCCTGCTTGGCTTCCCTCCTTCTCCTACGAGCACACCCTCGATGCTCCCTGCAAGTTCCATAGCGGCGCGATGTCGTCCAATCACACCACCCGAAAGTGACACTAGCTCACCCGGATCTCCAAGGGTGAAGGACTACTGCCCCCTCCGCCTGCTGGCCCGCCGCTGCCTCCTCAACAGTTGGCGCCATCCAAGATGATTACCCCGAAGAACATGGAGCCTATACGTCATGTTCACCAGTGTGGCTAATGATCGGCACACTCAGCGTCATCAGCACCGAGAGGTGAACGTCGTTGCTTCAAGTGTTCCAGAATTCGTGCATTGGTCCAAGAAGCCCATCAGCTGGAGCCGAGCTGACCACCCAGAGGTGATGGCCTCTTCGGGTTCTTATGCTCTGGTGATGTATGCCACCCTTTCAACGGAGAGGCAAGCTGCTCGTTTCTCCCGAATTCTGATAGATGGCGGCAGTAGCATCAACATCCTATACCGCGATACCATAGAAAAGTTATGCATTAAAGAGAGGCAGCTCCAGCCCAGCCGGACTGTTTTCCATGGTATTATGCCCGGCCTATCCTACTCACCAATCGGCAAGGTCAAGATAGATATCATCTTCGGAGACAAAGATCACTTCCGCCGCAAGGCGATTTGGTTTGAGGTGGTGGACCTCGAGAGCCTTTATCATGTACTCCTGGGCCAGACGGCTCTAGACAAGTTCATGGCGGTGCCACACTATGCCTACCTCAAGATGAAGATGCCAGGAACCAAGGGCATTATCATGATATCTGGAGACTATGAGAAGTCGGCCGATTGTGGTGCGGCCAGTAGCCGGCTGGCCGAATCCCTTGTGATTGCTGCTGAGAAGAAGCTCCTGGACCGGGTTGTAGCCATGACCGGCAAGCAGCCGGACATGTCACCAGAGCCCAAAGAGTCAGAGACCCAGGGCTCCTTCTAGTCCGCCAAAGAGATGAAGAAGATTCCCTTGGACCCAGAGCACCCGAAAAGCCACGCTATCATAGGGGCCAACCTCGAAATCAAATAGGAAAGCGAGCTCGTTGATTTCCTCCATGAGAATCGGGACATCTTCGCATGGTCTCCCAAGGACATGCCGGGTGTTCCGACGGATTTTGCCGAGCACAAGCTACATGTCAGATCAGATGCCATGCCGGTCAAGCAACCCTTTCACCGACTGTCGGAGGAGAAAAGAAGAATTGTTGGTGAAGAGATAGCCCGGCTTCTGGAAGCCGGCTTCATCATGGAAGTATTTTTTCCAGAGTGGCTCGCCAACCCAGTCCTTGTACTAAAAAAGAACAACAAGTGGCGCATGTGCATTGATTACACCAGCCTCAATAAAGCTTGTCCCAAGGATCCGTTTGCTTTGCCTCGGATTGACCAAGTGATAGACTCCATAGCTGGATGCGAGCTGTTGAGTTTTTTGGATGCTTATTCAGGATATCACCAGATCAAGTTGAACCCGGTAGACCGCCTAAAGACCGCTTTCATCACACCATTCGGAGCCTTCTGCTACCTGACCATGACATTCGGCTGAGAAATGTCGGTGCCACCTTTCAACGTTGCATGTAGAAGTGCCTCCTCAAGCAACTCGGCAGAAATGCCCACGTCTATGTAGAAGATATTGTGGTGAAGACGGAGAAGCATGGCACCCTCTTGGAAGATCTGAAGGAAACTTTTGATAATCTGCGCCGGTTTCAGATCAAGCTCAACCCAGAGAAATGCGTCTTCGGGGTACCAGCTGGACAACTCCTTGGTTTCCTGGTCTCAGAACGCGGCATCGAGTGCAACCCTATGAAGATCAAAGCCATTGAGAGGATGGAGAAGCCCACCCGACTGTGAGACATTCAGAAGTTCATCGGCTGCTTGGCATCCATCAGCCGCTTCATCAGTAGGCTGGGTGAGAAGGCTCTTTCCCTGTACCAACTCATGAATAAAACCACACACTTTGAGTGGAACGATAAGGAGGATGAGGCCTTTCTCCAGCTGAAGAAGATGTTGACTACCCCGCCTGTCCTGGCGGCCCCGGCTGCTAAAGAGCCCATGTACCTCTACATCGCCGCCGCCAGCCGGGTAGTCAGCACTGTCATAGTAGTGGAGCGCCCAAAGGCCGGCAGGGCACAGCCGGTCCAGAGGCCTGTGTATTATCTGAGCGAGGTGCTGTCCACCTCAAAGAAGAACTACCCCCACTACCAGAAGATGTGCTACGGCGTGCACTTTGCCGCCAAGAAGCCGAAGCCCTATTTTCAAGAGCACCCCATCACGGTTGTCGTCACTGCTCCACTTGCCGAGATCATAGGCAATAGAGATGCGTCTGGCTGAGTGGCCAAATGGGCCATCGAGCTGGCCCCCTACACCATCTTCTACCAACCACACTCCGCCATCAAGTCCCAAGCACTGGCCGACGCCCTCGTCGACTATTGGGCTGAGACCCAGTACCTGCCGCCAGCTCCAGACTCCACCAATTGGCGGATGCACTTTGATGGCTCGAAGATGCGCACCGGCTTGGGAGTCGGCGTTGTCTTCACCTCTCCCAAAGGCGACAAGCTCAGATACACATTGAAAATTCACTTCACCGCCTCCAACAACATGGCCGAGTATGAGGCGCTAGTACACGGCCTCTGGCTGGCCAAAGAGATTGGCATCCGATGGATCCTGTGCTACGGCGACTCCGACCTGGTGGTCCAACAACCGTCTGGGGACTGGGACACCAAGGATGCAAATATAGCAAGTTACTGCTTCCTCGTTCAGCAGCTCAGCGGATATTTTGAGGGGTGCGAGTTCCTTCACATGCCACGCAACGAAAACGAGCCAGCTGATACCCTGGCATGGATCGGCTCCACCCGTCAAGCAATACCAGCTGGCGTCTCCCTTCAATGCCTCCACAAGCCATCGATCAAGCCTTCTCCAGAGTCCGATTCTATCTTCATGATGGTTGCTCCCGAAGCAGTCGGATCTGACTCAAGAGCTTCAACAGCCGACCCGGGGACTTCGGCAGGCGGCACGGGGACTGCGGCCGTCGCACCCGGCCCAGGAACTTCACAGCCCGGCCCGGGGGCTGCAGTAACCGGCTCGAGGAATTCACCAGGCGGCTCGGAAACTGCAGCAGCCGCACCCAGCCTGGAGACTTCACAGCTCGGCCCAAGGGCTGCGGCAGTCGGTCCAGAGACTTCAACAACTCAGCAAGCGGCGGCCGGCCCCAACCCGCCACCTCCCAACCCAACCGCCCTAGTAGAAGTGGTTGTAGTTGCAGAAGAAGAAATTCAAGCACCATCATGGGCACAGCCCATCCTCAAGTTTCTGGTGACCAGAGAACTGCCGGCTGACGAGATCTCGGCCCGGCAAGTGCAGCGCCGAGCAGGAGCCTACACTATAGTAAACAGAGAGCTTGTCAGGCGCAGCGTGACTGGAGTCTTCCAACGCTACGTAGAATTAGAGAAGGGTCAAGCAATCCTCAAAGATATCCACCAAGGCGAGTGCGGCCACCAAGCAGCCTCCAGATCCCTTGTCGCCAAAGTTTTCCGCCATGGCTTCTTCTGGTCAACTGCTTTGGAGGACACCAAGGAGTTGGTCAAGCATTGCAACGGGTGCTAGAAGTTCAGCTCCAAGCAACATCTACCGGCTTCTGCACTTAAGATCATCCCCCTTACCTAGCCTCTCACTGTGTGGGGGTTGGACATGGTGGGACCATTCAAGACAGCACGCGGCAGCATGACCCACCTGCTTGTCGCCGTGGACAAATTCACCAAGTGGATCGACGGAAAACCAATCAACAAACTGAATGGTCCGACTGCTGTGACCTTCATTGCCGACATCACCGTCCGATACGGCGTACCACACAACATCATCACCGACAATGGCACAAACTTTGCCAAGGGATCCCTGGCCCATTTCTGCGTGACGCAGGGCATCCGGCTAGACTTAGCGTTCGTTGCCCATCTGCAGTCAAACGGCCAGGTCGAGCGAGCAAACGGGCTCATCCTCTCTAGCATCAAACCCCGACTGGTCGAGCCTCTAGAGAGATCGGCCGGCTGCTAGATCGATGAGCTGCCGGCTGTCCTCTCGAGCCTCCGCACCACTCTGAACAAATCAACTAGATTCACTCCATTCTTCCTCATTTATGGGGCCGAGGCCGTCATCCCAACCGACATCGAGTTCGACTCACCTCGCGTCACCATGTACACGGAGGCGGAGGCGAAAGAAGCAAGAGAAGACGGCGTTGATCTGCTAGAAGAGGGCCAGTTGTTAGCACTCATCCGGTCCGCCATCTACCAGCAGAGTCTGCGCCGCTACCACAATCGGAAGGTCAAGCAAAGATCATTCCTAGAAGGAGACCTTGTGCTCCGGCTGATCCAGCGAATAACCGGCCAGCACAAGCTCTCGGCCCCTTGGGAAGGCCCGTTCATCATCAGCAAAGCTTTGGGCAACGACTCCTACTACCTCATCGATGCACATAAGCCCAGAGCACGCAAGAGAGATGACTCCGGCAAGGAATCAGAGCGCCCGTGGAATGCAGATCTCCTCCAAAGATTTTATAGTGAAAGCAGTATGTACCACGCCATCTTTTATACTAGACGCTATGACATCAGGACCCTCGAGGAGCACTCGGGGGCTACCCTCTTTATCTATATGACGAGTTATGTGTCTATAAATGTGTTATTTGTTATTCTGCCTGGCATCAGGTTCGACCAGTCGGCCCGGGGGCTTGCCGCCTTGTGCTATGCCCATGCTACCTGTAGTCAGACAAGTAGTGTGCTGGCACCAAAGCCCTCTCTTGCCATCAGCCGCAGCTCGTAGAGCGACTGTCCGGCTGGCAAGAGTTAAAGGCAGGAAAGGGTGCCCACATGAAAAATGGCTAAGGACCAAAGCATTCGCATAAGACAATCCGGCACCTTGCCTTGCCGACCGACTGTTGAGTAGCCAGCCGGTCGGTTTCTACAACTTAAACTTGCTACGCTCTACAAAGGCTAGGTACTTGCCTTCCCAAAAAACGGCCAAGTACTTGACCCAGCCACAGACCGCAGAGCGGCTGGCCAGTTGACAAGACGACAGTTAAGGGAATGCGGCAAAGGAAAAAGTCAAAAAGAGCAGAAGAGCAAGGCAAGTTGGAAATTGGCAAAGATAATTTACATAGCAAAAGGCCCTTGGCCAGCATTCAACAGAGTTTGAATACACCCCCAGCGGGTGGAACTGCTCAAATCTAACAAGTCTGTTCGAAAGAAATTACAAAACAGGAAGAAAAAGATAACTTGGCCGCCTAGGCCAGAGGAGTAGAAGCCGGATCAGAGGGGTCGGCGGAGGTCGAGGCTCCGCGTGGTGGAGCGGTCGCCTGGTCAATCTCGGCCTGGTCAGCACTAGCGGCAGTCAGCTCGTCGGCATGCCGCCCGTTGGTCGAGATTTGGTCAGGATGACACTGGCTATCGCCTCCATCATCCGATGCATCGTCTCTGCCGTCCTCGTCCTCGTCCTCCTCTTCTTCGCCTTCATTGTTGGAGGCGATCTCCTCCACCAAGTCCTCGCCGCCTTAAGGGTTCAGCCCGAACCAGTTGGGTGGCGCCTCGGCACCCTCCTCATTCAGCTCGGGGAGGAAGACGCTGGTGTCCGTGTACTCGGCTATCGCCGCGGCATGACGATAGAGGTCGGGCGCCACCACCGCCAGCTCTTCGACGGCTTCAGCATGGAGGGTGGCCAGTTAGTCCAGGTTCAGCCCGGGGTACCACCCCTTGACGAACTCCAGGGCCCGCCGTGCGTTTGCTCGGGCTGTGGAGCCCTTCCACGCCTCGAAGCGGCCAATGGCCACCTCTAACCAGTCGGAGGTCCAACTGGGAGTGCGCAGAATCGGAGTACCCGACCAAAGGGCAGAAACCACCTAAGCTCCAGCACGCTGCAGGCGGCGGAGCGCTCGGTGGGCTGGCTAGAGGCGAGCTTGAATGGCAAGCAGCTACTCGGCGAGGGTTTGGGGAGCGTTGGGTGCAATTTTTGCACCAGCTAGCCTTCGCTCGTCACGGAAGGCCTGATGGCTTGGTTGGCGGTGACGGCGTGACCAGGAAAATACTCTTCACAAGAAGAAAAAAGAAGCATGAAGTCGGAGGTCCGGCTTGAATGAGAAGTCGGCAGACAGAAGAAAGGGAAGAACGGCTTACCATCGAGCATGTCCTCAATCTCGCCGTAGCCGTCGGTCAGAGCCTTCTCCTTATCAACCCAGCTCGAGCACTGGGCCTCGAACTCATCCTCGAGCGCCTTCTCCACGTGCTAGAGTTTCTGTAGCTTCGCCTGGTGCTGGTCCGCCTGGTCAGCCAAATTCCAGGCCAGGCGGTCGCACTCCTACTCCATCTGACTGCGCTCCTCCTCCTTGGCGCGTGACGCAATTTGCGCTTCGCCCAGCCGCTGCTGCAAGTCGGCATTGGCTCCTGCGGAAGACATAAAAAGAAAAGACAGACAGGAAAATATATAGCAAAAGAAAAAAGAGTAGTCACTGGAAGATCCGGCCCGACTGCTCAGCAGTCGGACCGAATCTCGGGGGCTACACCCCGCGGGTGCGTTCGCGTGCCCCCACGTGAATAAGGAAGAAGCACTTACGCCGGCTGCCGGTCAGTTCAGCAGTCCACTTGGCCAGCTCCCGGACATGAGAGTTGAAGGCGGCCGCACGCATGTTGCGATAATCCTGCAACCAAGATAAGAGAAGAAAGAAGAAGATGTTAGCACTCAGAACTTACCATAAGTTCCGAGCTGCCTGCTCAGCAGCCGGCCCAGAACTCGGGGGCTACACCCAGTGGGTGTGCTGGCGCACCCCCATGGAAGATTTCAAGAAACATACAAGACTCAGGAGACATACCCGGATGGCGGCCCGCCTTGCCAGGAACTCCTTGGTGTATTGTTGGAGGGCGGAGCTTTGGGCCTGGAGATGGGCCTAGACGTCGATGGCGGCATGGTTCAGCACATTTGTCCCGCCTCCGAGTCCATTCCGGCGGAGCGGCGCTGCTGGCTTCGGCGTCGGGGGCCGAAGAGCTCGTGGCCCCAATTTCCAACAGCCTTGGCGCCGACACTTCTTTCTCCGGGCGATGACTCCCCTGAGTGCGGACCACCAGGGCAGAACCCACCACCAACTCGTTGCCACCTGGTGGAGCCGGCGACTCCTCTGGCCCCTGCTGGGCGCATCTGTAGTCGGCGGTTGCAGTGGCTCCTCCACCCCCAAGATGACGGTGTCGCCTCCTCCGCCTTCTGCGACCGGCTGGTCATCGCCGGCTCCTCCAGTCGGCACCTCAGCCCCTGGCACTGGCGGGGCGGGGCACAGAGGGATGATTAGCTGTGGTGCCAGGACGGACGTGGCCTTCTCTGCCCGCGCTTTGGCGACCGCGTCCACGCGTTCCTTGGCGACGGCGTCGGCCTGGGCCTTGGCGGCCGCGTCGGTCTCTTCCTGCACCGCCTTGGCCGCCGCCGCCTTTGGCCGCTTGGCCTCTACCCGCTCCTCACACGCCTCCCGCGCGTTCCTCTCTATTGCCGCCTGGAGCTCGGCACGCGGGTCTATGCGGCGGGTGTTGGCAGAGCTCTCCATCCCCCCGATGATGGAAGCAGAGGCTGACCGCTCAAGAGAGAGCGGGGCCCTGATCTAAAAAGAGAAGAAGAAATTCAGAAAGAATCATTGCAAGAAGGGCAAAGGAAAAAAGGCGAGGGGAGTCAAAGTACTTACGCAGATACTGTTGGGGGCTGCTTTGGGGCCCTTTGGAATTGGGCCACTTTCGCGGCGGCCGGGTTCCTCGGTTTCTTTGGCCGGCTGCCAAACAACGGCTTGGCGGCTCGGTGCTTCTATGAGCCGCCTGGCGCGGCTGATTAGCTCCCGCCCGCCTTGTCGACTCTGTGAGGGCGGCGTGGCTCATCTTCATCCTCATCGTCGTCTAGACACGCCTCAACGCCGTCTCCTCCGGAGCCGCCTGCTCCGCTGCCACCACATGTGGCGTCGTCTTCCTAAAAGGCGGCCACCCCCAAGTCGGGGTCGTCCACATCGCTCACTGTCTGGTCTGGCAGGTATTCTTGACCCTCCTCCAAGGCGTCAGCTGCCGACTGGGACGTAAGGATCTGCACAAGTGATTGATTGATCAGGCGGCAAAAAGCAGAACTCGGCACATAAGAAGAAAATGAATTGAGGGCTTACCGCAAGCGGAGGGCTTGCGCGGGAGTACGACCGCTTGCCGAGCTGCCACTCTCCCTCCGAGAGCTTGCAGTTTGAAATAAAGTTTACCAGGTGGGCAACCCTCCACCTTCGGCATCTCCCTAGTGCACATCCGGCTCGGGTCTCGGAGCCCGCTCATCCGGCTGATCAGGTGAGGCCGGGTTTGGAGGGGGAGCACCCGGCGCACCACAAAGGCGGTCAGCAGCTCCGAGGCCTTCAGGCCTTCCGACTCCGTCATCTCCTGGAGCCGGGTGGTGGCGGCAAGGGAGGCATCCGACAATGCCTTCGGCTTGAAGGTCCAGTTAGTGCGGGGTTCGGTTGGCGGGCCGGCCTTGTACGTCGGCAGGTTGACGAAGTCGTGCTCCGGGTGGACGTTCTTCAAGTAGAAGTATGACCGCTGCCAAAGCTTGACCGACTGTGTCAGGCTGATGGCCGAGAAGAAGTTCCCGGCACCCGGGCGACGCACTGCAACGAAGGCGCCGCACTGAGCCTCCTCGTTCTTGGCGGCGGTGCCGAGCTTGGTGTAGAAGAATTC